>NW_015386646.1:505741-531610 GCF_001527695.2 Protobothrops mucrosquamatus | reverse complement strand
GCATGAGTGACCGTGCGTAGGGCGTCCCGGTCCAGAAAAGGTCGCAACTGGTAAATCAGGCGAACCTGATAAAACGCCCCCCTGGTCACGGCCGCCAACTGGTCATCCAGTGTCAGCCGCGAATCCAGGAGGACACCCAAGTTGCGTACCCGATCTGAGGGAGCCAGTGTTTCGCCCCCTATAGTCAGCGATGGAATCATGAATAATGATGAGGAATCCTATGAAGAACAGTTAAGGGAACCAGGTATGTCTAGCCCAGGGGTGTCAAACTCAATTTCATTGAGGGCCGCATCAGCATTGCGGTTGCCCTCAGGGGGCCAGGTGGGTGTGGCCAGGGTGGGTGCGGCGTGGGTGGGCATGGATGGAGCAGGTTTGGCTTACTGGGTGGGTGTGGGCAGCTCTACACCATTCGTGTCAAGGGTGCCTGTGGGGGCCTGGGCAGGAGTGGGATAGATCTGAGGGTCTCTGGCAGAAGGGGGTGGGACCAGGGCAAGTCCCGAGGCATGGTCCACTGGAGGAGCCTCACTGTTCCTCTCAGGCCATTGGGGGGGGGCCTTATGGAGCTAAGACTGAATACATTTCAGCATAGATGGCTACCACAAAATTGTACATTGGCTCCCAGCTGGCCTGGGCCAGGGCCAAGGCAGCGGGGGCCGTTCCCTCACTGTTTCCAGGATGGCTTCGTGGGCCACATGAATCCACTTTGCGGGCCACATCTGGCCCCCGGGCCTTGTGTTTGACATGTCTGATCTAGCCTATCAAAGAGAAGGATTAAGTGGTGAGATTAGTGAGATTAGCAAAAATGTTTCAAAATATGTCTAGTAACTGTTGGAAGTGCAATCAAAAACCAGGCGCGTACTATCATCTTTGGTGGACGTGCCCTAAAGCAAAAAATATTTGGACAAAAATACATACTTGGATAGAAATGATGTTAAAAAAACATGTAGACTTTAAACCGGAGCTATTATTAGGTATATTATCAGGAAAATATGATAAAGAAAGTGTATATATTTAATGTTGCATGTATTAACAGCAGCAAGAACTATATTTGGTCGGTATTGGCAAAATGAAGAAACACCATCCGAAGAAGAGATAATCGAGAAATACTGGACTGCGCAGAAATGGATAGACTTACACTGAAGATTAAAGAAACAGAAGACACAGAATATTTTCAAATATGGGATGTATTTTATCCATGGATGGAAAATGGGGTAGAGAATAGGAATTTAATGCGTATTATTAAGTAAAAAAATAGACCCAGACAACACGCTGTTTACCAAGCACTTATGAATTGTAAATGTAGAAAAGTAATAAAATATTATTAGAGAGAAAGAGAGAGAGAGAGAGAGAGAGAGAGAGAGAGAGAGAGGGAGGGAGGGAGGGAGGATTGAGGAGGACATTATAACTATCTTCCAGTACATAAGAGACTATGACAAAGTAGAGGGGACTGACTTATTGTCCAACGCACTAGAGGGCAGGACAAAAAGTAATGGGTTGAAGCTTGTCAAAGAGAGATCCAATCCAAAATAAAGGAGAAATTTCCTGACAGTAACAGCAAGTAATCAAAGGAATAGCTTGCCTGCTAGAGTTGTGGGTGCTCCATCACTGGAGATTTATAAAAATAAATTGGACAATTGTGATGGGATTGGAATAAGGACTCTGCCTTGACCAGGGGGTTGGACTAGAAGATCTCCAAGGTCCCTTTCAGCCCTGGGNGAGTCCCTTTTGTTCTTTTCAACCCAATGAAATGTTGGAAAGAAATGTATGTGAAGCAGGCCAGATAGGGGTGTCTACTTTTTTTTGTCCATCCGCTGAATAACTCCTCCAAAGCTGAACAGAACTGGCCTACATATAGTATGGTGTGAGAATCCAACGAAATAAAGACTGTGAGATTGAAAATGAGACTATGAGGAACATTCCAGAAAACATTTTCCAACACATCCCTCATGGGATAACTCGGAGCATAGCATATGAAGACCAGCTTGGGTGGCTTTCTATTGCTTGCTGGAATATCATGCGAACAATAGTAAACAGAGAGTACCATCTTTCCATTGTAGAATCTTTTCTCTTCAGCATTTTAAATGATCATCACTGGGATTAGTATTTAGTGTTAGTATTCAACACTTTGCAGTGGAGTTTGAGTGCTACCACTTTCTTCTTTCAAGGGAGCCAGTTCGTTAGCCATGCTAACTTAAACCAGGACAAAGAAGCTGCAACAAGCTGAAAAAGAAGGATATGAGAAAGGGAAACAAAAGTAGCATTATATCATTAATAGTGTCCCTTAAAGGCGTGCGGTTAAAGGCTGCTTTCGAGAGGAAGTGGCTTTATATAAAAGGAGACCCAACTTCTATATAATTCTCTCCAGGTTTTTGGAGTGAGACGATGTATTTGCAGCTGCACTGCACTGAGGATTCCCTGGGCTTCACAGAGTCTCTCCTTTGAGGTTACTCACTTACTTTTCTCAATGATCTCCATTGTAAGATTCTGGGTCTCTGTTACCTCAATGCACTGATTTCTTAAAGTTTGACAATCTCGTAGATGATGGTTATGCAAAGAAAAAAAAAGCAATGCAGAGCAAACTTCCTAATCATTGATTTTTTTTTCCTGACTTCACATGGCACGGTTCCAAATGAGAAACTGCAAAACACTATTTCTCATTCTGAACTGATTAACCGTCTGTATCCATAGATTGCCTTTTTTTTTATTCAATTGTCTTCAAAGTTCAAGGAGCATTGGGTACATATTTCAAAAGGCAGTGGGATTTCAGCTATACTTTACTCAGTTTTCCAACTAGTTAATGCTAGAAGTAAATGAATGTCTGAAGGAAGAACTATACATTCTGACTTAAATTCCATGGGATGTATCTACTTTATTTATTTTTATTTATTTAGAAAATTTATATTGCCACCCACTAGCACATAGTGACTTAAGGTGGCTTACAGGATATAAAAGCACAATATAAACAAAAAAATAAAATAATAACCCTCCCATTCCCCCACCCAGGTGACAACACACATTCATAGCTATTTAATGGGCTCCATCACATTCTGGATTCCCCAGGTCCGCTGGCAGAACCACTTCTTCAGGGCCTCCTGAAAGAGTGTCAGAGTGGGTGCCAGTCTAATTTCCGGAGGGATGATGTTCCAGAGGGAGGGAGCCACTATAGAGAAGGCCCTTCTTCTGCATCCCGCCAGATGTATTTCCTTAGGGGGTGGGACCCGCAACATTCCTTGCCTCCCGCTGTAGTGGGTCAGGTGGAGGTGACTGGCAAGAGACAGTCCCTCAGATAACCTGGTCCCAAGCCATGAAGGGCTTTAAAAATGACCTTGAATTGCACCCGGAAGCAAATTGGCAACCAATGCAGCTCCCACAGGAGAAGTGATATATATGCACACCAAGATCTGCACAAAACTATGCAGGCTGATGCACTTTGAACAAACTGGAGCTTCCAGATGCTTTTCAGGGGCAGCCCCAGGTTGAGTGTTCTGCAATAGTCAAGACGGGAGGTTACTAGGGCATGAGTGACTGTGAATAGGGATTTTTGAACTGTGTTTGTAACAAAGAGCTACTACTTTTCTTTGAAGTTTAGACATTTAAATGCACAAAACTTATCAGTATCCTACATTATTTTGCTTGTGCTCTATGCCTTCCTCAGATTGAGGAAGACCTTTTCCAGATGTGTCACACACCTCCAAATTGTTCATTATTTTTCTTGCTCACTGCATCTGCAGTTTGTTATGAATTTTATTTAGGAGAAGAGAATCAGAGGGTGCCATTTTGTTTTCCAGAACCACCTTTGGCTACATCTGTGGAAAATGTCTACTTACATTGTCACTCACTGTCACTGTTACAGATTGGCAATTGAATATTTAAGAAAAATGTCCAAAGGTCTAGGCTAAATGGATCATTTGTCCGATATTTTTCTTCTTTAAATTATACTATTGATTTGTAGTTTAATTATCTGTTATTCTCTGACCTGGTATTTTGCCATTTTTCTTGTTCTCTTGCAAAAACACTTTGAAGGAAATAGTATAATTTGGTAAATGAGATTTTCTTGCAAAAGAAGTAATAAAGCTATTTGGAATTTTGAGAAGAATTGAGTCATTTCCATGCTGTCTTTAGAAGAAAAATATTTGTTAATGACTGCAGAGTTTTGTAGAAAATGATTCTTTAAAATACACAGATTAGAATTTACTAAGCAAATAAGAATTTGAATATGCAGTATTTACATGGAATTGGTATGTTCACCATTATACTTTTCTTCAGAAATAATGAAAACTTAAAATATTGTTTCCTCCGGCTTTCATATTGCTGATTTACTTTACTTATTCAGCTTTTGCTGTTCATTTCCAATTCTTTAAATTCTTAAGTTCATGATTAATTTTTCTTTTGTTCAAGCAAGTGGTTTTTCTTTTGTACAAGCCAATGGATTTTCAAACTTGTTGTTCCGAAGGTCTCTAATAGCCTTAAGGTAAAATTTCCGAAAGTGATTAGAAAGTGAAGTTAGTGGAACCAGTGTCCTTTAAAAGGCACTTCTGTGGTTGAAATCATGATGGCTGGTCCCTTCATTTCATGGCAGTCAAACTCAAGGGAGACCATTGTCCTTTGTTGCCCTCATGAGGAGCACATGTGGTTAATCTTCTGTCTTCTCCTTATCTGGAGAGGTTCTGAAGAGTTGGTCTACTTGCTGGTACTTCAGTTTTTGCTGTGGTTGTTGTCTCTGCTCTTTTGGAGACCTGCTTGGTTTTCCATGCCTCCCTTGGAAATCTTCTAAAGATTGACAATTTTGGGGTCATCCCTGAACTTGCAATTTGTTTCCCTGGATTGTTTGCAAAAGGAAGCTTTTGAGTCTCCTTTTTCAAGGCAAGATAGTTTCAGTTGCAATGAGCTATGCTTAAAGATTCATAGCTGCAATAAATATTTTGAATTTGTAGCCAAAGCTGGCTGCAGGACTGACAGCATAGACTAGGTTGTAAACAAGAGGCTGATAGCAAATAAGCATGTGCTGTCTGTGGGATGATGGCTGGTGCACGTGGACTCAATGTAGCTAAAGCCTATCAGACAATGCTTCTGTCTGGATGTGCACTTGAGTATGTATATATTAAATTAAAAAGCCTATCAATAAAGGAAAATATTTGTAGCTCGGGGTTGAAATGAGGGGTCCTTGGTGCTCTGAGCTTGGTTGTTTTCTTGCATACATTTCATTACCTAACTAGATAACGTCATCAGTACTAGATGCTGATGACTAAAACTGATGATGTTACTTAGTTTGGGTAATGAAACATCTGCAAGAAAACAACCAAGCTCAGAAAACACCAAGCCTATTGCATGGCTGTGTCCTGCTTTTAATTTGATGTGATAATTTACAACTGTGTGTCAATTTTGAGCAACAACTTTCATTTATATTCTTTGTAAATTATAAAGAATTTATGAAACAGCATTTTTGTTGAACTGGGAAATGCTTTCCTGTTGCATTTATCTTCCTTGCCATGATTTCTTGAAGGATTCTCACAGAACTATAGTACAACAATCTACTAAAGATTTTGTCAAAATTTGATATGCATCATAGGGGGACTTTGTAGAAACAAGTTCAGTTTTTCAGTTATTATAGAGATTTAGATATACAGTTCAGTGCAGTATACTGAACAGAGTTTACTCTTTGTGATAAAGCACAAATAAAGCTTTATACTATAGGGTCTTGAAATAAATAAATATAAATACATATATAGTGTCTGTCTGGAACTCAACTCTTGGTGGCTACATGACCACAACCATATAATTTTCTTGGCAACAATGTAGATTTGGTTTCAATATGATTTTTTTTTAATTTCCCATTTTAGCTCTATAGACCTGGTATTTCTTAGAGGGTTTTCATCTAGCTGATCCATTCCCTAACTTAGCTTTTTTTTTTTTTTTAGGAAGCCAAATTTTCCAGATCTGCCACTAACTGTAACTCTTGAATGAAATATGATGCATTAATATATATAAAGCCACATTCACAATTGATCTTTAGAACATTTGGCACATCTTAATGATTACAAGCACATGTTTACATGTTTTGAGCAGAGAAGTGTCTTGTTTATTCTTTGGCATTTGCAGCTATCTCTAGGAATTAACATTTTATAGGTCAAGGACTGTATTCACCCTTGAGTATCAAGTTGAGGGTTACATAAGGTCAGGAAAGAATTGTGAGGGCAGAATGGAAAATGCAGATGGAACTCTAAGGAACAAATTGATATTTTAATAGATTAAATAAGTACATATTCTGCTTCTGGCACCAGTCAACATGTTGTTTCCAACATCTTTAGAAGAGTGAGAGTGCAGCATATTCTTCTAATTTTGTTTCTATCATTTCAAATGGGATTTTTGAAAAAGTTCAAAGGGTTCCCTTTAAAAATGTAAACCAAATTCCAAAAGGTTTCTGAATGTATTGTAAATTTGGTTAATAAATTCTAAATTAAAACATTTCTTTGTTGTTTTCTATTCTGTCTCTGTTCTGTATCAAATAAGGTTTAGCACTCAAGGATAACTGCGAGAGGTGTCTAATACAGAGGTCTTGCCCAGAGCTATAGAAATAGCCTGAACCAGGTTATTCTGACAATTAAGGTCCAACTCAATGCTGGGATTTAGGGCAAAATTTAGGAAAATGTCATGAAATGGCATCTGTCATGAACAAAGGTAAGATAACAAACTCTTTTGCCTTTCAATAGTATGTGGAATTTTCAGGACAACTAGATTTTTACCACATGAAACATTCCAAATTCCATACAAATCAGTGCAAAAACCTTTTAGGTCATATATGTAATGTTTTAGACATTCTTTAACTTTATTATTTTGGGACAGAATATGATAAAACTTTATGAGTAACATCTCCTTGCAAATTCCAGTCAGATTTTGGTTGACTTTGGGCAATGGGAAGGGATGTCTATAAGAAAAGATGATATTACTGCTTGCCTTTAGTGAAAGTAGTTTCAGAAGGTAAAGTGGAAGTATACAGATTTATTTATTTATTGAACTATTGAAGATAAAAAGAGAAAAATATTCAATCAGTGTTAATTGCAGTTTAGAATATCAATATTACAGACATAACAAATTTGCGGTTAAGTCATATTTAAGAAGTATGACATTAAAAAACCCTGCTGCAATTCACATTAAAGCACAAGCTTTATAGCAGTGATGGCGAACCTTTTAGAGACCGAGTGCCCAAAAACTGGCCCCGCCCCCACTCCACCCCCCTTCCCCACCCCCGCTCCACCTCCCATCCCTCACCCCGCCTGCCCGCAGGGCTACTCACCGCCTCAAGGGCCCGCCGCAGATCGCCCAGGCAGCCCAGCAGCGCTATGGTGGTCACAGCCTCTGCCTGCACCCTGCAGCATCAACTGTGCATGATGGGGTATGAGGGCAGAGTCTTGTCTATGCTGCCTGGCTGCCATGTCCTTGGCTGCGCTGCTCTGCGTGGGCCACGCTCAGGGGCGACTCTCCTTCACGGGGGCTGCTGGAGAGGAGGGGGTCGTGGGGGGAGGTGAGGCTGGGGCAACGGCACGTGTGCCCACAGAGAGGGCTCCGAGTGCCACCTCTGGCACCCATGTCATAGGTTCGCCACCACTGCTATATAGCAATAGTTTCAGTCTTATTGCTTAATATTAAGATCTCTATCATATTATTACTTAGTATGCAAATATATAAATGCATGCATTTATATATTAATAAAAAGGAAATGAGAGATAAACAAAACAAATTTAATAAAAAGTAAAATATCTAAAACATAAAGAAAAAAGAGAAAAGGAAGCAATAATCACAACTGCTATACAAAGAAAAAACAATTGATTTCTGATTCACCCCTTTTTTGCACATTGGCTGATTTTGTGATATTTGTAAAGCATTCAGTCCCACTTAAAAACCATGCTGTAAGTGGTTGTATTTACCATGCTTTGTGATATGTTAACAAGTGCCTTAATTTTCTGTAAAAATATAATAGATGTGGAATAGAAAGTAACCACAATTCTGTTTCAACCTTCTTCTGAAGGAATTACAGTGGTAACCTGGGACTTATGGTTAATTGATTATGGGAGGTGCGATGTGTACCAAAATTGATGAGTACCAAACAAATTTTTCCCATAAGGATTAATGTAATGAGTCACAAGGCAGCCAACACTTACAAGTTCTAGTTTGTGCACTGAGTACCAAATAAACGATGAGGATCAGAATAAAATTGTCATGTCAAAATGTTATGAGTACCAAATTCACTGAGTTTCAAAGCAGTTGAGTACCAAGGTACCACTGTATATGTTGAGTATGCTCCTGATTAGCAGTTGAAAAACCTAAGTTAGGTCACTCAGAGAGAAAGATCACACTATTTTTTTTGTAATCACAATATTTCTATTAAAATATTTTTTTTGATTAAGTATGAACTGAAAATTACCAACAATAGAACATTTTAAGGAGTGCTACAGTGCCAATTGTGTTAATGGAAAAGGAAGAATATAAAAGCCATATTGAACACATGGTCAGAATTACAAGTATTGGTTTTCTCATTCACTGAGGCACAATGTATCATAATTAATAATTACATCACATGCATAAAAAGATTTTTATGTATTCCAACCTTTTCGTATTTTCACAAATTTTCACATTATAATCTTGGGAGTCGAGAAAGCAGAATTGATATTGTCCCTGTCAAAGCTTGATCTTTGAGAGATTGTGGAAAAATCTCTCATTTCTCCATTATAACTCGATCTTTTCCGAAGCTGGCTTTTATTTTATTTTTTAAATTTTATTTGATTATATATTTACATAGGATTATAATTAGCTTTTCTATAGAGTGTGAAAAAGTAAAGTATAGGCTCTTTCATACATTATTGTTTGGTAATATTTCCAGTTTCTTCCTCAACAGATAAAAGAAACTGCTTAAAATATAAAAATCCAGCAATAATGGCATCTGTAACGACTTGTATATTTAGTTTTTAATGAAACAGACAAAGAAGGAAAGTTGTAATAGCTCTTTCTGCTTTTACTCATACTGTTAGCAAGGACTAAGCTTTAAAAAAGGTTAAATTAAAAAGAAATCTAGCTTGAACTATTTTAAATTAAAAATAGAAATGATAAGATACTTAAAATCATGCCTAAAAACTGAAGTGTTAGTTGAACAAGCATGCCAAAATCTTAATCAAGCATACAAAAGTATTTGTCTTGTGCAGAATGCCTTTGTAGTATCCTTCCTCAGCCAAAAACAAACTTTAGCAAATTGTCAGACTTTTTCCAAGAATTGCATTTTCCTCTTATTCTGCTATTTATGTGTCTGCCAAGCATTTAATTTTCATGGCTCTCTGTACAGCAAAATCTCTATTGATTTTCTTAAGGTCAGATACCATATCTTTTGTTATTTTCAGCCAAAGATGCTGTGCCAGTATAAATCAGAGAAAATCTGGTCTTTAATAGCTCCAAATGTCTACATTCTGGAAAGGACTGAACGTTCCCAAGACGTACAAGTCTGTGCTTCATTCAGGCTCAGCTATGGAAGATTTTATTCACTGTATTTGTCCACATCTAATTATTTACTGACATCATGGATTAAAATAAGAGAGCGCAATGTTTCTTTTCCATGAGAAAAACATTTTGAGCCATAAGATATATTAGCAAGGGAAATTGGTGTGGGGAACATATAGGAATTAAAGGTCCATTAATTGCCAATAGAATAGCGTGTACACTTAACAAATTCCCAAATAGTCACCAGTTTGTTCATTCCTCAACCACATGGAGGAGGCTTAGAATCAGTTTATGGCCTGTGTGTGTACACATAGGTTTGCATACATGTAAGCATGTACATGTGAAAGTGCTTGCAAACACTTTTTCCTAGCAGGGAGTGCAGTGATTTCGAAACCTGTGAAGAAAGAAAAAAAATAATCCATGAAATAGTATTTCTTTTTCTGTTTCTCAGTGCTGCTTTTAAGCAGCAGACAACTAGAAAGATAAAAGTTATAAGAATACAGTACACTTTTTTTTAAGCAAACCTGTACTATATCACTTTCCATGGAGTTTTGTCCAATTACAGGCTGTTCCAGAAGGGAAGAGGGTTCTTTCTTTGTAGAACAAAAACAACAACAACAACAATAACAACAACAACAACAACAACAATAATGATGATGATGATGATGATGATGATGATGATGATGATGATGATGATGATGATGATGATGATGATGAAATGTGTGCCTAATTTAAAATGAGAAACTTTATTTGGGGGTCTCAAGGGTTTCATGCTGTATTTTTTATTTGAAAAAAAAATCAAGAAACTTAACATTGTCAGTTTTGATTCTGATTATGGAAACAAAGCAATAATAAGGGGGAAATGGATAAATATATGTATAAGAATGCACAATCAGGTTAAGCCATTTTTTTTTACGAAAAGAGATAATTTCGAGTAGTGATTGGAAAGATGAAGAACATGTTTCCATTTTGTTATAAAGCTGTATTCCAGGCTAATGGCAAGTGGGAGTCTGTAGTGCTGAAACTTTATAGAATTAATAAAAAAAAAGTATATTGTCAGAATAGACACACACTCCATGCTCTAAACAGTGTAGCATCCATCATGCCGGGAGAAAAAATGAACAATCAAGTACTTCCTTCCTGATTTATGTGGTTGACATAAGATATTTGTTATGAATTTCCTTGGGAACATTTACGAATTCATACTCTGAAACACCATCTGATAATGAATTACACATTTGATGTATATTGGAAGCATACTCCTTTTGGCTGAGCAGGTGCAATTTTTTGAAAGGTATTTGTTGGCTGTACAGATTTTTTACAATGAATCATTCCTCTTTTGCATGCTGCAGACAATGAGAATATGGAAATGATCAATTTAAGGCTAAAAATGTCAAAGAATAAAGTAACTATTTGTTGTCTGAGTAAAAGTCATTGAGGCCGCTAGAGGATTGGATTCAAAATTACAAACTTCTTATACCCCAAAAAGTTAAATGAAAAAAAACGAACAAGCAGAGATAGTGGTAAAATCTTGTTTTGCATGGAAAAGAGCCTGACTTTAATCCCAGATTATTCCAGGTTAGCAACCATTGACAAAAACTTTGGGGAGATGCTGCTAATAGGTGAACAAATGGTCCAATTCCATCCTAAACAATTTCATATGACCCCAATGTACATTCATTCCATAGCAGAAAAGCTGGGTTTCCAGTATGGTGTCCCCCAAAGGCTAATGTACTTAGATATACTTTTACTGACACTTAATCAGGTTTCCTATCCCAATTTCTTACATGAAAAAAAAGTTTGATATAAAAGAGCTATGAAGGTATAATGCTACAAAGCCTCCAACATCTTTTTGATTTGTACAAATGTCTCTGAGCCCCAATGGATTCCATAAGCTAGCAGGGTAACCATAATAGAATTTACTCTGGAGAGTAAATTAGAAGTTTAGCAATTTTTTCACAAGATAATTGAAAGTAATCTGAGAACCACAACAGGTATGCCCTCATATGCAAAAGTCTTCCCTAATTGTAGACTTCTACAATACTTTCCTAGACTAGGAAAGTAGCTCCTGTGACATTTCTATAAACTCACCTTCTACCCTGAAATTCTGAGTGGAATTTCTAAGCTCTGCCACATCCATGGGCTGAAATAACACACTTGCAGATTTCTCCCATTGACCAAATTGGGTCATGCGACTCAAATTACATTCTGAGCCCTATAATATGTCCACTCACAATTTAGGTTCATTTCCAAGCTTCTTTTCATAGCTTTGAATGGAAGTATGATTACCTGTCCTGAAGAAAAAAAAAAAGATAGGGAAAGGTTGGAAACGTTTGGTAAATTGGTGCTTTATAACTGATGATGCCCCACTGATATTTTATTCAAAGTCCTACAAGCATCTTGGGATATTTTAGCCATTCTAACTAAAGCTCCCATTATTTATTTGTTATTGTCTTGCTGACTTTGGTTAATGAGAATTGAAACCCAAAATATCTAGAGTCACCAGCTTGGACTGCCCCATCCTAGAAACCTCATCCAGTTAGAATTTTTCTTGTAATAGCATTGCCCTCACTGACACAATTCATCATCTGCAGACAGAATGTTTGTCCCGGTGACATGGCACTCAAAGTATTTTCAAACACACTGAGGTGGGATTTGTGTACTCTCCCAATGTTTACATATCAAACACTGCTACTAGCTGCTGTGCAATTTCCATTCGCACTACCTTTGTAAACTCTGTCAGCAGTTCTTGGTACATCTCTCACAAGACTGTCAAACTCTGTCTCATTCTTTTTGTCACAGAGAAATATTTACTGAAAAGAAGCAAAGATCTGTTTGCCCAAAGAACAAATGAATCTTGTATAGCATCATTAAGCACAGATACGTGCACTTTTCACATAGCTTCTGACCCTGATGTCCCTTTAGGATCAGAAATTCATAATGGTTCAAACAATCTCATACTTCATGCCAG
Organism: Protobothrops mucrosquamatus; assembly: GCF_001527695.2. Lineage (NCBI taxonomy): Eukaryota > Metazoa > Chordata > Lepidosauria > Squamata > Viperidae > Protobothrops > Protobothrops mucrosquamatus. The sequence goes on along the minus strand of NW_015386646.1, from coordinate 519,153 downwards.
TTGTCTGAAGAACTTCTGCTGCCCTAACATAAGCAAAATGAAACTTTGATTTAACCATTATTTAAGCATATTAAAGCATTACAGCTTGTACTTATGTATGACTTTTCCCATGAAAGAAACTATGTGGGCACTTTTGATTTTAGTGTAGTGAGCCTATGCATAAAAAGAGAAGGAGGTGTGAAATATTTTATGAGTCAGCCATAAAAAACACAGTGTTTTGTTTAGTTTTCCTCTGTGCGAAATCAGTTGCTTCCAGAAGTCCAGCAATCTTGTTCCACTGCTTTTTCTTTACTACCCATTGCTGTTTTACAATCACAATTTTAGTTTCTAGTGCCCTAATTTTATATTTAGAGTACATATGCCCACATATACATGCACCCAAACATGAAGTACAAAAGTTTAGTTTTGGGAGACATATCCTGAGGACCAGGTGGGCTATTCACTGTAGCAGCCTACCTTTCTAAAGAAAAAGAACCTCAATATTTATTTATTTGGTAGATTTAAACTTGGACTTTCCTTCAAGATCTTAAAGTAGCATATGCAGTACTTTCTCCACTTAGTTTTTCCCACATCAACAACCCTGGTTAAACCATTCCCCAATGAGCTTCCATGGTGGAGGATGGACTTGAATCTGGGTCTCTCCACTCTTCATCCAACACTTATACACAGCAAAACATATGCTTATGTATGTTAACAGAATAACAGACTTGGAATGGACTTTGGAGGTCTTCTAGTCCAGCCCCCTGCTCAAGCAAGAAACCCTATACCATTTCAGACAAATAGTTGCCCAATCTCTTCTTGGACAAGTTGTTGGAGTACCACAACTTCTGGAGGCAAATATCGTTCCACTGATAAATTGTTCTAACTGTCAGGAAATTACTCCTTAGTCCTAAGTTGCTCCTCTCCTTGATTAGTTTCCATCCATTGCTTCTTGTCTTAACTTCAGGTATTTTTGAGAATAGGTTGACCCCCTTTTCTTTGTGACAGTCCCTTAGATTTTGGAACACTGCTATCATGTCACCCCTAGTCCTTCTTTTCATTAAACTATACTCAATTCCTGCAACTGTTTTGTTTTCTATATTAACTCTGAAAGAAGGGCAATACTTAATAATACCACCAAAGCAATGGGGCAAATATAGGATAGTCATCAAAGTATTGATTCAAGACTAGCTTAAAGTTGAGGATGAAGATCTCAGGAATTAGCATTTAGGACTGAAAATTCCTCCAAGTCACAATGCTCATGAATTGACCTTTAAGCAACCATATCCCTACCCAGGTACCTCATAGAGTTAAAAAGTTTAAAAGGGGGTAGAATGATTTACATTTCCTTGGGATCCTTGTGAGAAATCCAGAATGAAACATTCAAAACATAGCATTAATAATTACTCTTTGTAAAGCTATGGATGTGAAGTCCTAGTTCTGTTCTTATCCTTCTGGTTGGGAAAAAATATATGGTGGCCTCACCCTCAGAATTTGCATGCAGAAACACAAACATGTTATAGTAAACACATTTAAAGGACACAATGTTATAATTTCATCTGCATCTTACCCTGGTCTGTTGCTGAAGCAGTCTGAAGTCATCTGCAAGTATTTTAGTTTGAAAGTATTTTTTTCCCTCTTATCCTGACACAAAACATCCTGATGGATAATCCACAGAACATAGAGAAAAGCCTTGGGATGTCATACTCAGGGTCAATGATGCTAACCTTTAATTGGTCCAGCAGCTTTGCTATGGGAACGTCCCTTCTCATGCAGTCCTCAGACACTGAGCTTCCTATTTCTTTTGCTGTGGCAGATGAGAAAAATTGGATATGTGAATATTGATCTCATGGAAGGCCAACATGCTGCTTATCCAAGAGATTAATGTTTCAGTTAGTAAAAGTTGAACCTAAAAAGGATTTACTCCTTTACAAGATTCTGGAGCATTCCCATGGCATTTATATGTCATTCATCCAGAAGTGATTTGCTTAATTACAGTTTAGAAGCATTTTTCAGTTTGAACTGGGAGGTGCTGGCAGGATCAAACTTTAAGACAGACACTCAAAGCCCACCTCAGCCTGGGCAGAAACAGAAACATAACTACAGGTGATCTTTAAAAACAGAGCTCATTTTTTAAAAAAAATATGATGTATGGATAATCTACTGTTAGATTCACAATCTAAGACTGGAGAAAACTTAATAATTTAATTCCTAACCAAGGACTTAAGAATTATTAAAATGGTGTCTAAGATTATGGCTTGTTGCACAGTCAGCCAGATGTTTAGACTGGATTGGCATTTTTTATTTACCTAATGAATCCTCCCCAAGGACCTGGGATAGGTAGATGTTGTTGTTCAAGGGCGTTAATGGTATCATTACAAGAGATGAGCTGTTCCAAACAAAGCTGGCTTTTACAATCGACTGGTGGTGATTTTGTCAATGCCAATGGTGTTCAGGTAGGATTCCAAATGTTTCGGCATTGCACTCAGGATGCCTATCACTACTGGTATAATTTTTGCTTTCTTTTGTCACAGTTGTTCTCCTTTTGTTTCCAGTCTTTTTATTTTGGGATTTTTCTTCAGTTCTTTCTCTTCTAGTCTGCTGCCACCAATCTACTGCCACATCCACTATTCAGAGTTTTTTGTCTTTCTTATCAACAATTGTTAAGTCTGGGGTACGATGTGGCAGATGTTTTTCTGTTTAAATTCCAAAGTCCCAGAGCACTTTCAGTTCTTCATTTTCTATTACTTTCTCTATTTTGTGGTCCCACTAATTCTTGCTTGTAGGCAATTGGGTTTTTTGTTTTTTGTTTTTGTTTTGTTTTGTTTTGTTTTGTTTTGCAGACCTTTCAATGTCCCACTGTTGCCACTTTATCAGACCATTGTTTGTAGTCAGTCTGTGCAATCTTCTTGCAGCAGTAGACTAAGTGGTACACTATTTCCTCAGCTTTTTTTCAGAGGCAGCATTTGCTGTCTGTTGCTGTCTTCTCAGTTCTGACTTTGTATGCATTTGTTCTTAAGGCTTGGTCTTGTGCAGCCAGAATTAGCCCCTTGCTCTCTTTCTTCAGCTTTCCTGCTCTTAGTCATTGCTAGGTCTTGTTATTATCTTTTTACCCTGCTATTTTATTAATGTATTGGTTGTGTAATGCTTTGCTTCCCATGCCTCCATTCTGTTCTTCATTTGTTCTTTCTTGTAAGGCCAGTTTGGTCTCTCCAGTACTGAGTAAGCCTTCCTGGTATACTAGCTTCAGCACATCTTCTTCACTGTCCTTCAAATATTCTTCCAAAGCCCTTTTCTTCTTCTTCAACTGTCTGGTGTACTTGCAATATTCCACGTCCACCTATTTTCCTTGCTAAGTAGAGTCAACATCACTGCATGGATGAAGGTCATGATTCATTGTTTCTAATAGTATACCTTAATTGCCCTACCTCATTCCCCAGTTTTAAGCAGCTGACTTATCCTGGTCTTGCCACTAGTTTTTGTAGACCAATGCTATCAAAGCAGTTAAAATTTTTGACGTATTACTCCCTTTGAGAATGATGAAGGTTTCAGAAAAGATGAAACATTTGCATTGTTTACAACATTGAGCTTGAGTAGGGGGTTGGATTAAAAGACCTCCAAGGTCCCTTCCAATTTTGTTATTATGATTTTGTTAACATTCTTTAATACACGTAGTTTTGTATGCAGCGTTCAAGAATGCATATAATGTTGTGTACTGAATACTTTGAGTCTTGTATTCTGCCTTGGAAGTAGTCTTTTTTAATGGAATCCTTTTATACATGTTTGTCTGCACGTGTTTCCAAACTATATATAGTTGTTAATTGGTTTTTAGTTATTGCATCAATATTTTACTGTTATTACTTATTCATTGTATACCATTTAGATCCTCTTGAACTGAAGTGCTATAAAATCTTATACATAAATAAAATAAATACCAATATTATTATTATTGTATGTCTTAACAAGCATTTGAGATGTGGATCACAGGTGGATGTTACGTATAAGCTGGGTTGACAAGATCAGAAATGAGGAGGTGATAAGCCGCCTGGGAAAGCCAAGGGAAATCATCAAAACAATTAAAAAACAAAAATTAGAATATTTCGTACATGTGATTCGACACCCAGAAAAATACGGCATACTCCATTTAATCCTCCAGGGAAAGATTGAAGGCAAACGAGGTCCAGGCAGAAGAAGAACATTGTGGCTTCAAAATCTAAGGGACTGGTTTGGACAAAACTCAGCAGCACATTTTCGTGTGGCTGCTAATAAAAACAGGATCGCCAACATGACCACCAACGTCCAATAACAGATATGGCACAAGAAGAAGAAGAATGTCTTAACAGAGATTGACAGATACTAGGGAACTTTGTCCATTGCTGTTTGCCTGTGACATGCTAGAATCTGATTTGGTAAATATCACTCCCATTAGAATCCATGGTGGTTTTCTTTGACATCCCTAACATTGGCAATAGATTTCCAGAATTCCAGAAATTGATTCCACGAGGAATTTTAAAAGGCAGAGAAATGGCAAACTCTGTAAGTCTATGAACCAACCAGAATACTGTTGATAATTAAGTGATTTCCACAAATGGTAAGCAAAAGTATTTATTCTTTTAATAGGAATTAGTAAATGTTTATGTCCACATTTCCAAAGCCCACTGAGAATTTATAATGAAAAGGTTTGTATGAAATGCAGTGTCTTGACAATAACTGAGGGCTCAGAGAAGTAACAGCCTAATTGAAACATTATGCAAGAAAAGCAATTAAGAGACAAACAGGACCAGACTCTGTCAACATCAACAATGTAAATATGATTTGGCTAGTACAAAATAAAGCTTTGAGATTTAGGAAAGCATCCAAACAGAACAGCTCAAGGAGTCATCGCATGCTAAGACCCTCATCTTGTGGGATAGGAAATTGGTATGTCATTATGCAATATACTTTGTTGGCTCCTGATGAGCCATTTATAAGGACTGTGGGTTTTGTTACCATAACCTTGAGTTTATACATCAGTCCCCAAAGCCAAAATGACAAGCATCACACATCAGAAGTAAAAAAAAATAAAAAATAGAAAGCTGCTTGAAAATATTTCCAAGACTTAGGCACAGGGCTGGCAAGGCAAGTAAAGTGAGGAAAATAGATGGTGTAACTTTAAGGATGAAAATCTCCAATCTTCACTCTCAAGTACTTGCCTTGAAACAATATATACCTCTCTTCCAGATGCCTTTAATGAATCCAGGCACTCATGTTATAACTCCCTGCTGCAGTAAAAATTGAACAAGCAAATAAAAACTCTCTGCAGATTCAAGATTTACATTCACAATGGGAAAAGGCCAACTAGATGACATCATTTTCCTTCAAATTTGAGTTTCTGCCAAGTTTAATAATAGAAAAATGGAGAAATCAATCTTTCTCTTTAAAAAGGGGAAAAACCCAACCAGAACTCTATTAGATTTAAATTATTTATGTAGATGTCAATATTTAAAGAATATTGCATAATGCTGAAGGTCAAATAGCTTAATTTGTTTGCAGAAATCTGTTCAATCAGAAATTAGTTACCAGGCCTTGCCAATGAATGGTTAAAACTGATGGAATACTTTCATTAATCATAAAAAGAATAAATCCTGATCTGTAAGATTATTTTAAAAGTCTAATTTTAAATATGTATTCGATCCACTACAACTTCATTGTCTGCCTTTTTTCTTAGCCTCTGCAGCAGAATGGGGACAGAATGGGGTTTCCAGTATTTACAAAGAACTACTATATAGGAGCAGATTTCAGAGTAGTTAGAAAGGAAATATTTAATTCCTATGCAGTTTTTCCAAACTCGGTTCATGTATTGCTGCCTTACATCTGTAGATTGCAGATGATAGTCATGCAGAAATTCAAGCAGAACCAATGGGGAGGAAAATTGCTTGTCTTTTCTCTGACACTATCCAAATTTACTTTAAGCAAGCTACAGACTACTAGTTTTCCTTTCATTTTTTCAGACCTTTGCCATTTTCTCCAAAGATAGACAACAATAGGAAAATGCTTACATGCTAAGCATTAAAGAACAATTAAGTCTGGAAATACTTAAATCTTCTCCCTAGGCTTTTTTTTGAACTAATCATCATGAGCAATGAAGTTCAGAAACCCAAACAGACTGATTAGTGGGGACATAATATTTATCTAGGGCATTCTTCAATGAAGGGGAACATGTAGTTTTATATTCTTTTTTTTTTCTTTAATGACAACCTCTGCTACATTTCACAGAACTGAAAAGTTCCTCTGAGGCAAGAAAATGGGAAATAGCCTAAAATCAGGAAGCTAGTAATCATAGGAAAACTAGACCACACGCCTTAGGAGTGTAAATAAGAAGGAAAGAAATATTTCTGTGAAAGGAACATTAGGAGAATTATGGACATCCTTTGAGTTCTTTAAATATTCAGCCAGAACAGGAATTTAAATACATATAATGGGCATCAAGCCATTTATATCTGCCCACCATTTCTGGCTCAAGCTTCACTGATGAGTAACAAATCTGAAGGAAGGAGTCTATCTTTACATTTGCCTTAATGTGAATAAACGTCTCTGTGGAACTGGGGCCCCTATTTGAAAAAAAAACTTTTATTCAAAAGAACATGAATAGGACCCCACTCAGAGCTATGTAAGAGAGTTAGGGAGCAGGCCCTATGCCCCCTAACCATGTTCAAATAAATACTCTATTCAAGCTGAACACAGGCATTTATGTTTCCCTTCATAATGAACTGTGACCTTGGGTTCCTGCAGCTGCTTTCTATGATGGTTAAAATCAGTTGGATTGTTGGCAGTTCTAAGGGTACCTGAGAATACTAATGGTTTCAGATCCTAGAATTCAGAGATGCAAACATCAAAATGCTTGTAAAAGTCAAAACCAACTCTCTTAATTTTTAAAGGATATTTTATTTACCGTATTTGGAACGATAGTGCTAATATGTTGGTCATAATAGGTTTTGTCCCTAATATCTGATCCCACAGATCAGATACAGATCTGAAAGGAAAGTTAGAAGGAAACACTTCTAACTGTAAATCAAATACATGGATTTTTTTTGGGGGGGGGGCATTAATAATCCATTACATATCAGTTTCTAGAGAGGGCAAATGGTCAAAACTTTATAATCCCCTAATTCCCAGCTTTTATTTACTCAGGAGCAAAACACCTGTTTCAAGTCAATAATGAACAGGCCCTTGCCTCTCTAAATTTGGCCGGTGGTTAACAGTGAAGAGCTGGTACATTGGGTTCATTGCAGCAGTGGAGAGACCTGCTGCAATCAGTTGTAGCAATGGAAATCAGCTCTTCATTGTTTAAGCTGCCTAAGGGGAAATGAACACTAGAAAACCCAAGGTTTTGCTGTAGTTCTGATCAGGTAATTATGTGTCTTTACCCAGAAATGATAAGAGTAATGACAAGATCTTCTAATATTTTGATCACATTTTAATTTAAAAAAAACGGATTAGCTTTCTGAGTTTTGAATTGTTTAGCAATTATCCTGCCATTGCATGTTAAAAAAACATAAGTATTAAACAACTGCAAAAAGTAGTGCAGCAGTTGGAAGATTGCTCTCTAAAATAGCTCGTTATTGTTATGCCCTGTTTTTTTTGCAAATCTTAATGAGTCATGATAACTTTGCAAATACTTCAATCCTGCAAGATACTCCAATCCTGTTACCCAGACTCTTGATGCATTGGATATTTTTTTTAGGGGAAGTATAATGTGAGAAGGGCTCAAATTGCTTGTAAATTTATTTTTACAGTATAGAACAGAGTTATAGGATCTCCCTTAGATTTTAACGTTTAATGGCTTTGAGTCAATTCAACCTTCAGTCACAAAAGAAAAGTTATGTATAGACATGTACTGTATAGACACATATAGAAAAGTTACATGTAGACACATATAGAAAAGATACATATATTCACCTTCATTCGTCGAGGAAAGTTAATGTCTGTAGTCCAGGTTTGTTAAATTACAAGCAATTGAGCTAACATACCAATTACCCAACATTTTTCTGTTATGGTAAACCTGCTGCATAAGCTGCCAGAAATTATACAATTATTTTTGATCATGGCAACTGTTTTGCTTGTTTACGATAGAGAGATCAGGGGTCTCCAACCCTCAGTTTCTGGACCAGTATCAGGCTGCAGCATGCCAGCAACCTGTCCACACAAACAAGCAAAGGCCCATGTGCAGGATGCAGGCAGCACACAAAACCACAACCCCTCCGGTCCACAGAAAAACCTTTCTCCACGTAACTAGTCCCTGGTGCCCAAAAGGTTGGGGACCTCTGAGATGATAGATAGATAGATAGATAGATAGATAGATAGATAGATAGATAGATAGATAGATAGATAGATAGATAGATAGATAGATAGATAGATAGAAAGAAAGATATAAAGACACAAAATGTGCAATTTCAGGAATAGTATGTAGTTTCAAGAGTTTAAAATTCAAGTAAACTACAGGTTATATTATGTTAGCTAATAAAAAAAATATCAACAATACAGAAATAAAGTGATCCAGATTTGCCACAGAAGCTCTGCAGCCTAAGTAACCTGGAGGCTCAAAGATGGCTTTACATGATAATTCTCAAGAGTAAAAAAATTATATATTCCATGAGATTCTGATCTGAGGGGAAAATGGTGGTGACATTCCAAATCTGGATTAAAAATTACGATTACAATTGATGTACCATATTCTCTTGCCCTTGCTTGAACTTTCATTGCTAACTCTATTTGGCTCTGCAAAGGTCCAACTAAAACATGTAATGTGGTCATAAATATGTTTTGCCTAGTTAACAAAAATGCTGAAGAGGAACTTCAGGAATGTTCCCAGCTATGTTTTTTCTGATTGGAGGACTGGAAATATGCAAAAGAATCAATGTGATTGCTGTGCCAGTGTATATGTTTTGGCCTCACTGGCTGGCTTTTATAAATATTTGAAATCTAGTAAATGGTCCATTAGCCAGCAGTGTTCCTTCATTATGAATCATTCCTGGATACAATTCAATGATTTCTGCTATCCAAGCCTAATGACTACGAACATAATTTGCCAAGGAGTCCCCTTGTACAAACACACACTGAAATGAATGGAAGAACCATAGCAATCCCAATAATTGTGCAACTTATTTCTGTGAAAATTCCAAGCTATTGAATAAAATATACATTGAATAGAATATTGGGTCCAGTTTGGGTCAGTTCCATTTTGGAAGCATATTGAAAAACCAGACCCTATCAAGAAAAAGGTAACAAAGATGAACATCTTGGCAGAAAGACAAAGTAGTTGTACAATAGTGGCAATACGTGTAGCTCTGGTATAGGATAAGGGTGAAGTTTCATTCTCCGAGCTTATGGGTCTTGTGACACTTGACACACCCACACCTGAAGCCCTTATAAACAGAACACTTACACTGACATTCCCTAAACTCCCCTGAAGATGTTACCTAGCCTGATAATGAAATGTATGGAAACCAACCCACAACCTCAGAGAACGAACATTCACCCTCACAAAGTAGTTTTCTTGTGTCTGAGAGTTATCTTGGCAAAGATACAGCAGAATTGTTTAGAATTGTTCTGGAAGACAGATAATGAAAAGGGGGTATAAATTACCCAGAATTAGATTTCAGTGAAAAGGCGGTGTGATGCTCAGTAATTAAAGATGCTGAGCTTGTCAGCTCAAGAACCAAGCGCTGTGCAAATGGGTGAGCATGCAAATGTAAGTAGATAAATGGGAACCACTTCGGTGGGAAGGTAACAGCATTCCATGCACCTCGGTGTATAGTCATACGGGCCACATGGCCATGGAAAAGTCTTTGGCTAAAGCTGACTCCCTCAGCTAAGAAACGAAGGTGAGTACCACACCCAGAGTTGGATATGACTGGACAGGGAAACCTTTACCTTAGATTTCAGTTGGACCCCAGGGGAGGGAAATCCTAATTGTAAGAGCAGTTCAAAAATTGAATAGACTGTCTTGGAAGGTTTTATATATATCTGCTGGAGATGTTTAAATAAAGGGTGAGTGACCAATGCTTTCTTAGTTAATTTTATCTTTTGCTGTTCATAATACAATTGCCCATTCTAATTCTTTTTACACTAAAATGAAAAACCATCCATTTGGCAATATTTTGCTGTTTGAAATTATTTGACACAGTTTGGGTCCATTTCACCCATTGAGAGTTTCAAATATATTGAAAGGGTGCAGAAATATAATCACTAAAATGATGCAAAGTTTGAAACAAAATAAATTATTGACAGCAGATCCTACTATATCTGTTTTAGCACTGAACTGGCACCAGAAGGGATAACATCTTTCAAGAATGATGATCAAGTATTTTAGGGGCAAATAGTCTTGCTTGCTACATTCAAAACTAATCAGGATCTGTACAAGGTGCTTTAATGACTGAGGGAATTAAATGAGATGGTAGCCATTCTTTTGCCAAACACTATTCTTTGTGAAACTGGTAGTTAATTTTTCTTTTACTGTCATGAGAGAATAATACATTCCATCTTACTTGAAGGCAGCAGTTAGTTATGTGCAAAAGGAAGGCACTCTGTGTGATCTATAGCCTTCTCATTTGACACACTGCTGCCACTCACTTGACATTTCTATCTAAGACAATTATCTCATTTGCCCTGGTTGTCCTTCCGCTAAACCCTGATATGGCATTTGGGCCAGCATCAGCCTACATAAAGCAAGGCCAAACCGGTAGCTTGTTTCAGATGTCCACTACAAAATACAAAAATAAAACATGAAGTCAACTTTTGTCGACTATGTTTGCCTCCTTTAATTCCTTTTCTTGTAACCTCTGACATTTGACTTGGACATTATTATTTTTAAAAAACAACTTGATTGCTGATATTATTGAAATCTTTTCTCAATTTTGTTTTAAAATCACAAATCATGTGTCACTCTGATTTTAACCCTCCACAACACACATAAGGCTGTTCTGCCAATTTTGATTGACTAGTTGCACTTTTCTCCTTAGTATTTTTTTTAAGGTTAATGCTGACCTAAATTGGAGAATTATATCTCTTCAGGCCTATCTTATCTTTTTGCTTTTAAGACCTTTAATAACATCTTCATTTTTATCTCTTGTTTTGCTTCAATTTTTGCTGTGGCGATAGAAGAAAACAAATGTTCTTGTAATGATCTTTAATCTTAAACTGCTTCTATTTTTCACTGCCTGTTAGGGTTCCAGTCTCAGTTCATACTGACCTGCTCTGTAGATCTGTTTCAATTATGTGTACCTGACTGGGATGCATAATAATACTACTAATAATAATAATAATAACAACAACAACAACAACAACAACAATAATAAGCTGGAGACTCCACAGGTTTTATAAACAAGCATATTAAATTGAAGATAAAGGATTGTTTGTGAGGAAGGAAAACTGACAAACTGGAGAGTAGTATTCTGCTCATATGGCCAAGAAGTTTAGTCTGTGATGGAGGATGAACATCAAGATACATTAGGAGAGTACTGAACAAAAATGACCAGAGAAGTTTGGAATTTCTATTCATTGAATGGAAGCTTTTTAAAAGAGAGTCAGAATGAAAGGAAAGAGGGAAGCAGATGTAAAGAATGGTTTCAGTATAAGATTATTTCCTGTCTCTGGGAAGATTATAAGAAGAGGCGTTTCCTGTGGTTCTGTCATTCTAAAAGGTACAGACAGTTTCAGATAGATATATGTCTTTTACTCATTTTAAGATACCCCAAGTATAGCAAGGAAAAGCTAGGCTGCAAACATATGGTAAACTTAATAAACATTAATCTCTCCAAATGTATGCTGGGATTTATCCAAACTGTGTTGAATATACTGTACCTACTGAGGTCAAGAAAGAAAATAAGCCCTATTCAATTCTTTTACCATCTTTCTTCTTTAACCCTCCCAAATCCCACTTGCACTTTTGTTTTAAATGGTTATGACACTATTCATATCTTTTACGCCCTTATGACAGCATTCAGCTGGACCCCATGACTCATAGCTTCTTAAGAAGTTTTGTGCCTGGGGCCCTTAAAGGTGCAATATTATTTGCATCTGTTCTGATTAACTCCTTCATAAGTATCTTTTTATGTCCTTTACTGCTTTACACGATACAGTGAGTAAGATGAGTATAGCACAGGATTCTGGCAAATAGGACTACAATTCTTCTGGTATCAGAATAATTCTTCTGATTAGGACTGGAAATAGAAAGGGCAATCTTTAGAAAGCTTGAACCTTTTTCAGAACGAAGTTATCAGATGTACATATTTACCTTTATAGAAACTTAGGCCTTTTATCTTTTATCAAATAAGTTTATTGGGAGTTCCGCATCTGTTCCTCTTGTGCTCTTCATCTGACAGTCTGAGGTCAGTGTGTTTTCATGAACAAAACTGTGATTTCATTAGTTCAAGCCATAGTATTTAGGTTTCAATTCTTATGCCATTTCTAGTTAATTATTGTTTGTAAATTGATGGACTTTATTCTATGCAAACTTGTGAGCTATATGCTATTTCCCTTAAATTGGCTAAAAATTCCCTTAAATTAGTATAGCATCTCTTTCTGGACTGTCTTTCTTTGACAAGCTTATTGGGAGACACTAAAATTGAATGCATAAAATTAAGTTCCATATTAATACAGAAAAAATATTTTGTAGTTTTAGCAGCACCATCAACAAGTGCTTCTTCCTGAAAGTATCTGCCTGTTCCACCTGGTTGGATAGAGTGGGCATGTTGCCATCTAATAGAACCTAGAAAGTATGCTTAGCAAATACTGGTCTTTCCTCTGAGCTCTGGAGTGCCCATACCCTCTTAGCCTTGCGGAAGGACACAAAGAGCTGGGTCTTTTCCTGAGCATGGAATTGGCTGACAGGGGAACCTAGAGAGATTCTGTTGGATGCATCTGAAGAGAATGGCTGAGGTGCCAGAATTTTGCTTGTTTTTTGAGGTTTGTTCCTTATGATGGTCAGTCATATAGGCCTTTTAAAAAAGTGCAAACATAAATAAATAAATGTCAGCGAACATCATCCCCTCCCCACTATTCTGCATATGCTCCTCACTCCTCCTTCAGTTATTTTAGTAGCATGGGATTAGTTAACATGATGTAAAGTGATTCTGGCTTAAATATGAGCAGCAGATGGCTTCCTCAAAGTTTTGAAACATATTAACAAACATACAAGCTATGCAAATTACAGACAGGCAGTAGCGTATCTATATTTTAAGATGAAATGAGTTTTTAGGACTTTGCCATTCATTTTCTGAAAACTTTATTGCTTGTAAAATTAAAACTATTAATTTGTCTTCTTGAAATTTAGTCGATGTGAAATAGAAGATGTCTACCATGCCATGGTTTTCTCCAACAATCATACTGGGATTTTCAGTTGGACCTGTTCCCACTGCCTTGAAATTAATTTGGCCAAGAGCGAGCTTATTCAT
>NW_015386646.1:446680-505280 GCF_001527695.2 Protobothrops mucrosquamatus | reverse complement strand
GAGGAGGAGGAGGAGGAGGAGGAGGAGGAGGAAGAGGAGGAGGAGGAAAGGTACAGTTATAGAAAGGCTTTCTATAAAGCTTTCATCAATAAAAACACAAGACCTTGCAACTTACATCTTTTGAATATCTGGAGAATTTTGCCATTTCTTCCTATTAGTATAGCCAAGCAGGAAATTTATACCTTGCTTGGAGTCTCATTTGGACTAGAAGTTTGTAGAAGGTTGCTGGCAGGGTTTCCTCTTCTCTCTGTACTTTGGTTCAGGTCCAAGATAGCACGGTTCACATTGTCCTGGGCCTTTCCCAATTTACCCCTGTTTCTTCCTTCCATCAGCCTTTATACTGGCAGGATCTTTGGGAGAGCTAGCTACCAATCCAAACTGCTGATGCTGACTTTCTGGGTCGCACATTCAGGAACATTCTGTTATTTGAATAGTTTGATTGTAATTCACATTCCTGTGTGCTCAGTTCAATCAGGATTGTTTTAGTTTTCCTCATCTCAGAATAGCAACCTCATATTATAGAGCCTTCTTCAGTCTAGCTCCTACTTTCTAATCCGCTCTCCCTTTAATTCTATTTGGGAGGTCATTTGTGATTTAAAAAGGCTCTTAAAACACTTCTTTTTCAATATTTAGAAATTGGAACGAACATTTTTTAACTTAATGCCAGCTTAAATTACAGCAGTGCTGGCATTAGATAATATTTATAAAATGTATCATTATCTATTGTTTTATATTGTGCTGTGATTTTATTGTTATTTTCTTGAATTGCTCCAGACAAATAAAAATAATACCACTGCATAAGATTTGCCCAAAATATATTTGGCTAGTTTAAATACTTAAATGTATTCTCCAAGATTGGAAACCCATTTTTCCAGATGAAAGTTACTTTTACTTGGGTGGGACATTTTTGATGCATGGAACATATAAAAAATTCAAAATAGTCCCGAGAAATTTTTCTGAGAAACAGTTAAAAAAAACCCTAATAATATAATGGTAATTCGATCAGGAAAAAAATAGCATTTTTATGCAATTGAACTGTAATCTTAACACAGTTGCTGATACACAAGCAACACCTATGAAAAAAAATATATTGACCTTTAGATATATGATAATTGCAGTTTTGTTACATGCAATTACATGTTACATGAACCCTGTTTGGACCTGTAAGAAGCTCCTGGTTCTAGGGATATATAGTTCAGAACAAATCAAGAATATTTTAGGAATTATTCTAGTACTTATTATATTTTTATATAAACATAATATTACATTAAAGAGTCAGGTTAATGTATTGGTTAAGGCATCAGGCTAGAAACAGGGAGATTGCAAGTTCTAGTCCCACCTTGTGCGTAAAACCAACTGGGTGATCTTGGGCCAGTCACTTTCTCTCAGCCCTAGGAAGGATGCAATGGCAGAAAAACCTTGCCAAAAAGACTTCAGGAAATTGTCCAGGCAGTCTCTAGGAATCGGACATGATTGAGCAGGGGGAAAAACACATTACATTATATAACATCCTACTGCCAATCATTTACCTATTCTTTTCAGAATTACATAATACCAGCACCATCCCACATTCTTCAGGAAAACAAAGAAAAAAATGGAGCCTGGAAAAACAGTGTAGAATTTGTGTTTATAGACAACAAACTATTTGCATAAACAACAGTTATCTGAATCCTTTATTTTGTGTATACAAATTTGTTTTGTTTTGCTTAGAAGATAAACAGCCTTGCTTATAAATGAATAGCATCTGGGGATGATGAGAAGCCATGTTTTGGTAAATGCATAACTGGAGACTGACCATTTTGAAAATGATACATTCTTTGACCAATGTTAATTTGTGTTTAAATAAGCCACCCTGAATTTTTCATATTAGAGGAATAGACTAGTCAGATAAGATTTTTTGCTTTGTGGATAGCTCCTTTACAATATCAACTCAGCAACAAACGATCTTATTCAACAATTGGAAAATGAAACATTTTGAATTTTTATTACATTTGACTTCAGTCATAAGTTGCGATTAAAGCACTGCTTAATTTCTCTTGAAGTATCTTGCCATTCACAAGACATGTACTTGAATCTATTATGAGTACTATAATTCTTATCCACTGGCTTAATAATCATCTATCTCTTATCATCTAATGGAAGAGCTAGCTTATTTTTTTTCAGTATATTTGCAATACACTTAAGTCTGTTCTCCTTTTTCTATAGAGAAAATAGAGCTAACTCAGCATCGTTTTTCTCCCTCTTGGTATTGTTTTTTCTGGATGGTTGAAAATACAACATCCAACTGCTTATCAACAGACTACTTTATTATTTTGTAACATGTCAGGTCTATAGACTGAATAAATGATTCAGCCTATGTGAAGTGCTGTGTTCTGCTTCATCTTTAGCTAATAGTCAATCAGATTCATTCCAAAACTTAAAGATCAATGTGTGATTCAGTTTGCATCCAGGAAATGCAGATTAATTTAGCAAATGGTATGGGATTTATTCCAAAATTCATTTTCAAAAACCTCCCATTTTTTCGTCCCAAATTCCAATTGGATGCCTCCTTTTGGAAGACAATACATACTGATTTTAGTGAGAGAGAGGGGTTTAGGGATTGAAGAAATGAAAAAAGATTTTTTTGAGCCCTTTCATCTGTATGTGTCACTGTGCTTGATTAGCTGTTCTAGGTTAAGTCAATTCTTAATTCTTGTCTAAAGAATTATGTCAGTTGAAGAAAAGGCCATAAATATGTCCATGGATGAAGCAGATTGATTATTTAATTCCAGTTATAAAGTTCATCCACTTTAGACTTCCCTAACCTTGTTCCTGTCAGATATGTTGGACTACAAATCTCTGATCAGCACAGATAACAACAGACTGGGGAAAACACCATAGCAATTTCAACATATTCTCCATATTCCATTTGTCTAATTATTTCTCTCATGCCGGAGAACATGTAGCTTTTCATATGCTGCTGAACCGCAATTTTCAATAGTCATAAACGGCCAGTGCTTAGTCAACTATTAGAGGCCACAAATTCCCCATGGAGAACTGAATATGCGCATGTCCTTCTTCAGGGTTATCATCAGGGTTTAAAGTAAAAAATCTTATTGAACTATATAAACAAGAAATTTCTAAGTAAAAGAGCTATGCAATGCTTTGAATATGATTCCCAAAAATATTTTGAAGTCTGTGTGGGTCTAAACATATCATCTGCTGCAACTCTTTAAACAACCATGACATTTTCAAAGCTCATGAGGCAACTGCAGAGGACCAGCTGCACAATCCAAAGAAATGATGCAGCTGCTTTAAAGAGTTTCAGGCAGGTTCTATGTTCATGCTGTTTTGGAGTCCAAAACACCTTTCTAAAATTATTTTCAAAACATTATTTCTGGATTAATTATCCAGCCCTACATAGACTTAATAACTAACAATAGATCCCTAAATGTGTTACACAGAGATTCAGATATTACTGAACAACTCCTGTCATTGCTCAAACTGACTGGAGCTGCTGACAGTTGCATGGCAGCATCATCTTAAGGGCTTTAGGTTCCTTATGTATATTGTAAAGTGATAACAAATGTGAATCAAAGGAGGTGAAACAGGGAAAAATGCCAATTTTAATAGAAACAGAGAAGTAATTCTCTAACCAAGAGGATCATCAGAACTATAGACCTCCTTTAGCACTGAAATCAGCTCTGTGGAACCCAATATTTAACTGGCCTGCCTAAAAGGCTAGATTTCCTTTCAATATTTAGATAAACTTTATTTCAACTTCTCTTCCAGCAGTTTAGAGCATAAGTGTTTGGAAACAGAACCAACTAGACTACCAAGAACATCTGAAAATAGATATCGGGCAACAGGAATAATATAAAGCTTGATTTTCAAGAGAGTGTGTGCAGTAATAATTCAGGGCTGCATTAAATTACAGAAATTGAGAAAAGCTGTGCCCTAGTTTGTTTTTCTTTCTTTCTTTTTTTAACTCCTCCACACAACATATTTTTTCCTTTCAAGGATTTTTTTCAAGGCCCTTCCACTTCTTTTCATAATAGAAAGCATGCATGTCTTATTGGTACATTTTCTTTAAAATCCCTTTGCAAAACTGTTCTGCTCTATTAACAAGATTGAAAGGATACTGAAATGCCATATACTCATAAGCACGGCATTTCCAGAGACAGTGGGAATTAGGTGGAAAAGACAGATACATTAAAAAAAAATACTGAAAATTGTGTGGAATTATGCAAACCAGAAATATTTTTAAAAGAAAAAAGAAAAAGGAAAAGAGACGAAGAAATGAAAAACAAGCTCATTCAAATCTGTCCTTGAAGTTTTTCTAATGAATAACTGACAAAGGATGTTAAATGTTTTCCAAGCGTAAGTTGTGCATCTGAAATTCTGCAATTTAATATACCCCACTGAATCATTTTCCAAATCTTACATTTATTCTTGCACGTATGATTGGGCAATATTTTATAATTTTTATGGATTAAAAATAATTCTGCAATGGATCTAACAGAGGTAAATTTTAGTATGCTACAGGCCTAGAGGACTCATGGCAGGAGAATACGCTATCAGGAAATAAATCCAGATTGTGAAAATCCATGATAAGCAGGATAAATGTTTTACTTTCTAAAATGTACAAAATGACCAGTGGGATTTATTCCAATCCAATTTTTTCAAAAATCTAGCAAAAGAGTGTCCTCTTTTTAGCTTAAAAAAACAACAACAACAACCCCTAGCACCTGACTTCTTCACAGCTGTTTTAAGGCTAAGATATCACATTGATCTTGCTTCATTTAAAAGTAAGTAATGACTTTGTTCCTTCTCAGCTCCAATCTGTCAATTATCCTTGGCTTTTAAATTTATTTATTTAATTTAAATGGCAGGGCCTTTTACAGGAATGGCAATCTTCACCTAAAAGAGGTAGATAGATGAAGCGGAAATCTACTCTGATGTTTTTTCAATCTTAAATCTCCCATTGTTCTAAAACGTGCTTCACTATTTGATGATTATATCATAGTTTCACTTTGAGGAATACTCAGATACATACCAGAATGTTTCAACTTACTACAAAAAAGACAAATCTCATCATCATCATCCATATGGATGGTTCCAAAAAGTATCAAAGATGCTATCTTACGCATAGAGATAATGTATTCTCATTGGGTGCTGAAGCATGGTTTCTTCTTATTACCATTTGCTAAAGTTAATCCTACTTCCAATAAGTTTGGTCCAATCGGATTATTTTAAATCATCATGGTTTAAAAAAGCCCTAGATAAAATTCATTCACTGGTCTTCTCTGGGGGAAGTCCATGATAATTGGGTTTTGATAAGGTTAGAAGTGTCCTCAAACAATACATTTTGGATACAGACCTTCAAACAAATTTAAACAAGGTGTCACACATTGTCCCAAAAGGATTTGTTCCAGCCTCTTGTCATCCATCGTGACTCTGAAATTTTGTAAGGTTTTCATTTTAGCCAGGCTGGATGCATTGCCTCAGCAGTCCTTTTTAGACATTTTAAGGGTACTCCCATGTCTCTTCAAGTATGTCCATGTGATGATCACTTAATAGAAACTCTAAATCCTATGCTACAGGTAGTTCTCAACTTACAACAGTTCACTTAGTGACCGTTCAAAGTTACAATGATACTGAAAAAAGTGACTTATGACCATTTTTTCACACTTATGACTGTTGCAGCATCCCCATGGTCATGTGATTTATGTTCGGATGCTTGACTGCTGACTCACATTTATGATGATTGTAGTGTCCCTGGGTCATGTGATCACCTTTTGCAACTTTCTGACAAGTAAAGTCAATGGGGAAACCAGATTCACTTAGCAACTGTGTTACTAATTTAACAACTGCAGTGATTCGTTTAACAAATGTGGCAAGAAAAGTCATAAAATGGGGCAAAACTCACTTAGCAAATTTCTCACTTAGCAACATAATTTTTGGGCTCAATTATGGTCATAAGTTGAGGACTACCTTTACTATGCTGCTTGGAACAGACCTCCATTTATCCAATTCTGAAGTAATTTCCAGATAAGGAATGTGATTTATATTTGTTATTTCTTTTGGCCAAAGATTCAAAAAATATCCTTCCACATTGCCCAGTTTTGTGCTATGGTACCATCTATACAATAGGTAACTGCATTAATTAGATTTCTTGTTAAATATATATTATATATTTTATTAATGGCCATATGGCTGTAATAAACTGATTTAATTTGGTGGAGTTTCTAGAACACTGATGATTCTGCTAGTTTGTGTTGTATTTGGTGCTGTGCTGGTATTGTATTTGGTGCTGTGCTATTGATCATGAGATCATGGCTAGCCCTTGTGTACTTTAACCCAAGGATTTTTCCCCATTATTTGGTCTTTCTTTTTTTCCCCACTGTCAGGACAATAAAAGACAACTGTAGTTTAGACATCAGGAAGATTGTTATTTTAAGAATATAGGCTATTTTCTTCCCACAGTAAACCAAACAACAGTCAATTGTCATTTATATTTACTCCGAAGCTTACTAATGTTTTTAAATAGAAAAGAAGACAGAATAGAGAACTTTTTTCTAGTCCTATTTTGTTTTTGTTTTTGTTCGTGGTCGTTTTACCTACCTTTGGTAAAACCGTCGGTTCCGGTACGAGATATTAATCCGTCCCCGGTCTGGTTTTTCACCGTTTTTGGGTTTACCCATATTTCCGGTAGTTGGTAGTAAAGTAAGAGGAATCTGACTAAAATCCATTTAATGGTTTTGTAAATCGGTAAAACTACGATGTATTATATATTTACGACTCCTCGTTATTTAATAGACTGCTATTCTACAATATTCTACAATATAGATCTATACTTTTTATATAGAAAAGAGAAGCTTTGTGACAGTAAGTGGTGTACAACAGTGGATTATTCATATTTAGAGGTTTTTAAGAAACTCTCATGAATGGTTTAATTGATTGTCCTGCAGCTTTCAGAGATTTGATATTAGATGATCTTTGTGGTCCCTCCCAACTGTACAGTTCTATGACTGTAAATTTATATCTTCCTCAGTTGAATTGGTCAATGGTTTGCCACTGAAATTTGGTGGTAGCAAACTTCATTTATGCCCATGTTTAGTGTGGTGACCAATTCTTAAAAGCAAAAAAGAGAGCTTTTACTGAATCTTAGGATGCAAAGGGGATATGGTTGATTTATAGGGACTCATACTGGTTTCCTCCATGTTCCAATGAAAAAGCTCAAATAATCCCGAGGAGTATAAATTCAAGTTATATTTGTTGGATGAAGTGAACTGCAGCTCATGAAAGCTTAGGTCTCTTATAAAATTTGCTATTTTGAAAAACTACTATCATGAATCTGATATTTTTGCCACCATAGACTAATAAGGCTATCCTACCACATGATCCCAAAATAATCTGAAGGAAGAGAAGTGACTAGGTAAGAATTGGTCCAGAATTGTATTTTTTTCTTTTCTTTTTTCTAGGGAAAGAGATGCTTTTATCAATAAAAATGGAACTATTTAAATATATTTGTGGTTTTCTTCGTGGAAAGGGAATTCTGATCATGCAATATTTGGTATGTGAACAAACTATTTCTATGTCCTTCCCAATATAGGGTACAACATATGTGTACAAATTGCAGAAAGTTCTACCTTCAATGTCATTGAATCTGGTACAAGTGCCATAGAATAGATTCCATAAATGAATAATGAAGCTGTTCTCAAACAATAAGGCATTAAAACTCAGAGAACTGAGAAAGATGTTAAGGATTTAACATTTCTAAAAGTGATTAATAGCCATTAATACAACCAAGGAAGTGAAATGTTGACATTAGAACTTCAATTCTGTTGCTTGTACCATTTATTGATAGGAAATTAGGAACAATGTGATCTTTGTAGGGTCAGGATGCTTTCTAAATTTTTAATGCATATAGTCTAGCAGAAAGAAAGCCCAAGAGAAGAAAGAGAGGTCATTTTTGTTTCTTTTTACAGATATGGTATGGTCCATTTATATAGTAGTGCATATGGATTTGATGACAATCAACTATAATTAAAAACAGATTGTCTGAAATTTGACTCAAATACATTCAGTACAGTTTTCCATGCCAGTTAGCAGGCAGAAATGTCTCCCTGTGCATGGCTTCTGATCTTTTTACTGGCATTCTGGGATTCCTAAAAAAAAAAAAAACTATGAGCAAAATGGAAAAGAAGAAAAAAACCCCAATATTATCCAAATCTGGTTGATACTACTATCCTATACATGTCAAAAAAAGTTGTCTATAGCTGTTTTTTATTGAATATATAGTAATTTTTTTTTCTTTTTAAGTCATTCATTTAGCAACAATTACATGCTTATTGTAATGTATAAAATATGTTTAATTGGAAAATACACAACAAAGATAGATAAAATGAATTAATTTGTTGATGTAGGACACAGTTTTAAGATTTCTGCAACAGTGTATTGATTGGCATCTTCCTTCTGAGACCAGAGATAAGATTCACGTCTNGATTAAAGGTATCTCCGTTCCTTTATGAAGCCACAAAATTCTGGGCTGTTTCCCTTTGCCAGCATCAAACTGGCATATTTTCACTGCCATTGGAACCAGAGGAAAAAGAAATGTAAGGAAAAAATCCAAAGAAATAAAGAAAAGAACTGCAATGGCTAACAAAAGAAAACAATAAGCCACTTTCTCCCTGCTTTCTGGGTGCTACAAATTGGAAAGGCTAGATGAGTACTGCTGAGTTCAAGTACTCTCCAACCATCCTTAAGTCAAAAAGAAATGATTGTGTATTAATGTGACATTTGCTATCTCCAGTGTTGACCCTTCACCTTCCTCTTTTGTTTTTGCTCTGACTCACTGATGAATGGTGCTACTCTTAATTTTGCATTTGTAGAATGTGATAAGCACCTTGATGTTCTCACTACTCCACCTACCGTATCATCAGAAGGTGGGAAAAAGTTCCACCAAACATAAGCAACAAATGTGGAACTAGTCAGGCTGAGTCAACTTTGATCTGGTCAAGAACCATGGTGACACAGTGATTAGAATGCAGTATTGCAGGTTAATTCTGCCGACTGCCAGCAGTTTGATTCTAATGTATAAAATATGTCAACTGGCTCAAGGTTGTCTCAGCCTTTCATCCTTCTGAGATTGATAAAATGAGGGCCCAGATTATTGGAGACAATTTGCTGATTCTGTAAATTGTCTAGAGGGGCTATAAAGCACTATGAAGTGGTATATAAATCTAAGTGCTATTGCTACTAAACATCTGGCTGTGGGCAGAGTTCACCAGCAATACTGCATTTTAACCATTGCTCCACCACTGCTCATAATGTTTACCAGGGCATGGGACAAAGGACATGTGCACATAGCCTGTTATGACCATTACTGAGTTTCTAGTATACTACTGTGTTTCCCCGAAAGTAAGGCCTACCCCAAAAATAAGCCTTAGCTTGACTTTTGGGAGTGGGACTACGTTGTGGCTTGTCGACCGCCGGAGAACTTCACAGCTGTTTCAGAGGAGAAAGCACAGGAGTAGGAGTTGGGATCAGTGTCAGGGCCAGCTGAAAGCTCCAATAGGGGACGAAGGAATGGAGCTGTTGCAGCCAGGGACAGAGGTGGAGACTGGGCCATCCGCCAGCCCCCAGAGGGAAAGGCTAAGACTTTCATGCCTTGAGGCAAATGATTCAGGAGAGGAGGATCATATGGGGCAAGTGATTGATGCATGGGCACAGCGGAGGCTGAGGAGAGGAGAACAGCGAGAGGCTATGGGCCAGTCTTCGGTGTGGCAGACAACTATTTGTCTTCCTGATGGTCAGCCACTTCTATTTGGAACTCTTGACTCTTGTTTGGAAACTTGCCGGAGTTTTCCTCGGATCCTGTGGTGCTAGGAGTATGTGTGTGTGTGTGTCTTATGTTGGAAAAGAGCCAGCTTGCCTGAAGGACTCTTGCTGCAAGCGTGGTGAGAGACTGAGATTAACGCTGGGTTTAGGGAGATCCCTGCAGGGGAAAAGGGAGCAAGCTCCATTGTTTGGAGGCAACTAAAGACTTTAACAGTCGGCTGTGTGAAACTGCTGGCATTCCTGAATAAAAGGAACATTGGAGATTTATTGGTGCGTCTGTTGTGTTCAAAGGGTCAGGTCAGAACAGCCTAATATAAGCCCTACCCAAAAAATAAGCCCTACTTTGGGGGCGAGGCAAACATTTAAAAATCAAGCTAGGACAGGGGTAGGGGTATGGATCTGCCTCACGCACCCTGCACCCACTTACCTTGCAGCCAGGCCTCCCCTCCCTGGCCCACGTCTTCTGCAGAATCTTCTGTAGCCAGGCCTCGGTACTCGGCTGCAGAGGCCTTCCGGAAAGGTTGACCGCAAAATGGAGTCCGGAATGCAGCTGCAGAATGAAGCTGCTCCTTTGGCCCCAGAAGAAGGAGCAGGAGGTGAGTAAGACATCCCCCGAAAATAAGACCTGGTGCCTCTTTTGGAGGCAAAAAAACAACAACCCAGTCTTATTTTCAGGGAAACACGGTATATAGCTGGTCCTCATTTTCCAACCATTCATTTAGCAACCATTCAAAGTCCCAATCTGGGTTGTTAAGCGAAGACTACCTATAATAGGAGACAAAGGATAACAACATTGAATGCTATCAATTTAAGTGGGTAAACATTATTTTGACACTAAATTGTTCTAAATCTGTTTAATTTGGGATGAGATGAAGACAATCTTTGATGGAGATGGGCAGTTCAGAAATGTGAAACATAAATAAAATTAAAAAAAATAAATATTATTAAACAAGAAGAAAAAAGAGATGACATTAGAAGTAGAGAAATTGCCAATACTGTATATTTCTCTCTTGCCCCAGATGGTTTCCCCACAAATTACATTTTTACTAATTCCTCCCATGGAATTAATTATGAAAAATCATACATTTCTAAGACGTTGTTGAATGCAACTTACATTACCTTAATTATTTCTGTATTTAGAGAGATCTTTGTAGATCTAATCTATTTATGTCAAAAAAAAGAAATCACTAGTTTCTGAATGTAACCTACATTTTATCTAATGCTTACAATATATTGCTCAGCTAGTTTGGCACATGATTTTTTTAGAAAGCTAATATTACAGTTTTGTTTTCCATGTTCCCCACTTACTCTGCACTATAAATATGTACAAAATTGAAGAAATACCACTAAGTGGGATTTCAAATTATGTAGGGGTGGTCTCCTGAGATGATTTACAAAATCTACAAAACTCGGCTATAACAAATTCCAGATTATCATAGGCAAGAGACGTAGTTTTCCCTTCGTAGTTGTTTTTTTTTTCTGTTCTCGCCCAATTTTGTAAAATCCTCAACTATGTTTAATATATGAAATAGCTGGAGAATTACCCAACTTGAAATCCACTTAGGTGGATTTGTTTTCATCCTGACTTTTTATATAGGAAATGGCCCAGGAATGTTGTTAGGCTTTGCAAAGAATCTAAATAAAGTGATGTGTAATTATTTTCTGAAGCAGTTGTAAGAAAGAATCTTCCATCTACAAATCTCTGTTCAATATGTATGCAATACAACCAATCTGGGGTGTTTTCTCTAATACAGAAATACAGAAAATACAGAAATAAAGGGAGCAAATCTACAGATGGATTTGACCCCTTTACTACTATTCTGTCTGAAAATTTGGATAAGTAATGTCTTGAGAAACAAATGAGTTTTTGAAGAATTTAAGAGGAGGGTATTTTCTCATTCATACAACTTTGACCAGAAATGAGAACAGGACAAAGTAAATGAATGTATAAATATACAGTATTTTAATGTGCCAAATAACTGCAAAGGCTTCCCATCTTTTTCAGACTGAAGGCTGGGGGCTTTTGTGCAAAGATGTAGGGGTCAGAACAAAAACTAAATTTGGTGCAACTGAATAGCTACTATGTTAAAATTTATTTTAATTCAGGTTAATACAATTATTCCCTGTGTAGGAGGACTGTCAGGTGATTGGTTATGTTCCAGGGCTATTCCCATCTGTTGTTATATTTTTCAACAAAATGGCAATGGATTTTTTTAAAAAATGTATAAAGAAAAAAAATATTAGCTGGTCCAGATTCATATGAATTGGACCCCCCTAGTTGTGAATGGTGAAGCTCCAAAGAATGTTTTATTTGCTTTTATAACATAACATGCACAATTATATTCTGGAGAAAAAAACTATATCCCCATTCTAATGAACTTAAGAAACTGAACTGGTTGGGGGAGTGTGTCAGCCACAAACCTTTGGCAATGCCTTTGCTCTTTATCTCAAAAATATTCAGGGAATTCTAGTTACCCAATGAAGCTCATATATTTTTTTAAAATAAATCTTGTCTTCTTTTTGCAGCCTAATGAGAGTCTCAAAAACTACAGAGCCATTAAAAATACACATGTTTATCACTTACTTCTTTGTAATATATTCATGGGAATCTAGAATTCAGCAACTTTAAGATATGTGAATTCCAACTCCCAGAGTTGGAAGCAGCAATAATAAAAGTAATGCCAATGCATTATACTTGGAGTGCTCCTGGTGAACCTGCCACCTTATGCTTGCTTGTATTTCGCTGATATGCGGTGACAGACTGCCATAAACTGGAGGGAGGGGGAACTGGATGGTAAAACGGATGCTTGGGGGAAAACGAAAGTAGAATCTGTGCCACCTCAGGATGCTGCTCCAAGAGAGGCGCATACCAACCTGTGTTCAGACTGACCGTTGTGAAAACATCTTGCATGAACTGGATTGGTCAAAATGGGATGGGCAGCAAGAGGCAAATAAGGGGGAAGAAAGTAGCTGGCTTTGCATTTCTGCAATACACTTGATCTTTAATAAAACTATACCTTTCTCAACAAATGGAGCCAAGGATCATTTTCACTCAGAGGTTTAAGCCGTGGCAGATCTGACACAAACTTTATTAGAAAAAAAAAGTTTTTCACCTGGAGCACCATACATGTTTTTATTCAGAGTGATTTACCAAGAGTGTAATAATTTTCTTCCCCTTCAGGGTGGCTGCTGAACCAGTGACAGGGCAAAAAGAGAGTTGCAAGACCAGAACGACATTAATATTCAATCCAGTGCTGAGGGGAAAAGAAAAAGTAACTCATATGATTAGGCTATTTGTCACGTTGGCTCAAAGAGTTTGGCTCTATTCCAGATGGTTTGCCATAGTTGTTTATAGATCACTTTACAGGATTATTGATTAAACAGTGACAACTGAATGAGCCAGCAGAAGTAGATCCATACTTTCCAAAGGACCACCCTGACAATAAACCTCAGTGTAAGCAATGCAAAATAAAGAGAAGGAAAGGGGGGGGGGAAGCTACTAGAAACAGAAGGATCAGCATAAACTGAAGTAGGATTCAAGGATCTTATTTGTAGATTCCTTAGCTCAAAAGAGCTCAAAAAGAACAGAAGAAATTGTATTTACTGAAAATTAGGCTTGCTAGAAATGTTAGAGGGTTGTTAGAGAAGAGAGAAACTGAAGTTCCATTTTCAAATAAAAAATGAATTTTTACAAACTTTTGCAACATATCCAGAACTGTATATTCCTATTTTACTCAGCCCTAGATCAGAAGTGATGCAAAATCTTATGAGCTCCTTACTTTGGTCCAGTTTTCCAGCTCTCAATCTTAGATTATGACTAATTGTTACTTCATTTGCAAATAGGAACATAGCCTGTCTGGGCAGACTTTAAGCTCTTGGTTTGAAACTTTCATCATATCTTTCTTGACTAATATTTGCCACACAAGTTAAGTAAAATAAAGTTAAGTAATGCCAATTTTGACAAGCGTAGGCAATAGCAGTTTTTAATTTTAAAAATTGACTAATAATGATGAGTAAAAATGAGCTATGATATATTGCGTCAAGGCTAGGGAACTGCTGAACTGGAACCTTTAAACTTAAATCAAATCAAGGAAAAACCACACAGAGGCCAGATGGGTGTTTGTGAACCAGCAGATTGACTTGCTTTGGAGACATGAATCGGCTCCATTGACAAATGATGGAAAAGAAAAAAGGAGACTATCAGCCAGGAATGCAGAGGAACAAGTTCCAATTTAAGCATCACCCTGGTATAAAAGTATATTTGCCCTGTCTCTGCTCCAGATGAATCATTCATGGGGACAAGTCTTGAAAGACAAACAGCAGGCCTGAAGAATAGGGTTTCTTAAGAGTCAGGGGTGCAAGACTCTGAAAGACCATCGGATGGGACCAAGTAGTTTTCTATGTCTCTTTGTTCCCAGTGATTTGGATTTTGGCAGCGACGTGTAACACCCCATACTTGTGAGTCAAGTACTATTTGGGGCCAGACACCTTCTCAAGAATCATAATTTTTATTGATGGGTTTGATGGCTTGCAGCTGGATTATAGCTGAAATCCCAGTAGCTATAATTACCTAACATTTCACTTGTGCACTTACCCAAATAACTTGCAGTAATTATGAAGTGCTAAATAAGCAAGTCGGGAACCATCTATATCTCTAGTGACCACCTGATACAAAGAAAGAACAAATTCTGGCTAGGCTTTGACAACTGAACATCCCCTGGCAGCTCATATTGCCAGGATATGCTGTTGCCTATGGCCAAAGTTGAAAGAAGACCTTTTGCTTTCCATGTCAAGAGAGAACCTCCTCAGATAGTGGATAGAAATCAGAGACAGACAAGGGAAACTCATGCAAGGGAAGAGTCTTCTGAGGCAGCAGGTAGAGATCTGGCTTATATGACTTGGTCTTCTATGAGAAGGTCATATCTGGTGTCTGGGAAGAGCAATGATTAGTTATTAGTATATTGATTGTTTATTGAATTATTAATATTAACCATCAGTTATTGCTAGTCATTAATTCATTAATTTTACACAGGGCTACATTTTCTGTATTTGTTAGATTTAGCCACTATTTTCCCTCCAGGAGATCATGACTGAGTTCATGGCACCCATTTGTCTGATTTTTAATACTCAATGATCCCGTGTGGTAGATTGGGCTGAAAGAATTATTGGACCAATATACTGTAATCCGGTGAGATTTCATGGTTAAGGGTAGATTTTGACCTGTGTCTCCCTACTCCTTGTCCAACACTTTAACTATTAGACCAGGGCTGTCCAACCTTGGCAACTTTAAGACCTGTGGACTTCAACTCCTAGAATTGCCCAGCCAGCCATTCTGTAGGACAGGAATTACAGTTCTTCCACATACTGGTGGAGGAATACTGGGAGTAGAAGTCCACAGGTCTTAAATTTTCCAAGATTGGACACCCCTGCATTAGACCACACTGGATGTCCTATATCAGAAGCTTTGCTATCTATTCTGTTGCTTTTCAGAATTTATCTGGCTGGAATGAAAGACAGGATCTTTCCTATTGGGACAACCAGCTTGCAGAACTCCTTTTCTAGAAAGATAGTGGATTTCTGAAAAGAAAATTGTGGCACTGCTGAGCTTTTGATGTTACTTGCTTTCTTATTTATCTGCTATAATTATTATCCATATTTAATAAGGTTTAGGTTTCTTTAAAAAAATGTTGCTAGAACTATGAATATAATTTTGAACACATTCATAAAGACATGTATGAAGCAAGGCACCATTCAGCAATTTTACTATTTCCACAGTTATGTGGGAAAAGCAAAGTATTATAAATGGATGCCACCATCATCTAGACTCTTAATTAAATTGTATAAAAAAGGTGGTTGCACAATAAAAGCTTTGTCTGAAAGCAACATAGATTGAAAGTCTACTCAGTACTAATAGTGGGGTAGTGGTAGGGGAAAACCTAGAATAAACATTGCTCTAAAGTAATGTGTTTGTTATTTGTCTGCTTACTTTTTAAAAAATGTACTAAACCTGAACTGGAACTTGACCTCCCTAATGCACAATTGGCTGAGTGAGATTTCGCAACAATACACTGCGGAGGGTACTACAATACCACAGGAATTTGTTGCAATGTCTTGCCAAAGTGTTTTGTCCATTGCTATGATTTATAGCTTGATTTATTTTCATTCTATGTTGGGTAGATACCTTCATTTTGACATATATACAATAGGTTTCCCTTGATGCCCTGCCCTGCACTTTACTTCTATGGAGTCATGTTCTCCAGAGTAACTTGTATAGGAAGCAAACAACCCATTCTGCAAATCTGCTTAAATTATTTCAATTGCCAACTTTATATTTTATCAGCAATTGTGACTAAAATTATTAATTGTCTATAGCAGCCATTCTCATTAAAAATATGAAAAGCTGTTCTAAAAGTTCATAACAAGCATAATAAAACAATCATATGAAAATGAGCAGAATAATACAGCTATTAAAATAAAAGTATCTAAAGCAACAGAGGTAACATTAATATTAAAAAGTAACCCAAAAGTAACTAAAGCAACAGAGGTAACATTAATATTAAAAAGTAACCCAATAGAAAAGGATTTAAACCTATTATTATTTGCAGTATGCCATGTCCTCACACTGTGAAGTACCAAATAGCAACATCCCACAGATAAATTGAGGACAATTTTGTCATATCAATCAGTAGAGATGGCAGGGACCTTGGAGATCTTCTAGTCCAGTCCTCTACTCAAGCAGGAGATCGTATACTATTTCAGACGGTCCAGTCTTTTCTTAAAAACTTCCAGTGATGAAACACCCACAACTTCTGAAGGCAAAGCTATTCCACTGGTTAATTGTTTGCCTGTTAGGAAGTTAGTTCCAGGTTGCTTCTCTCCCTGATTAGGAAGTTTCTCCTTAGTTCCAGGTTGCTTCTCTCCTTGATTAGTTTCCATCCATTGCTTCTTATCTTGCCTTCTGGTGCTTTGGAAAATAAGTTGACCCCCCTCTTCTTTGTGGCAGCCCCTCAAATACTGCAATACTGCTATCATGTCACCCCTAGTCCTTCTTTTCTACAGAATGGCCAAACCCAAATCCTGCAACCGTTCTTTATATGTTTTTGTCTTCAGGCCATCATACAGTTAGTAACCCACAGAAACAGCACTGTTCTAATTTATTTAATTCGTTTATTTGTCAAACAAAAATTACAAATTCAAACAAAGAAAATAATACATTGAAAATGTGACAGGGACAATAGGCACCCCAGTCTTGGGGACCTATTAAATATGGAATGAAGTCCACAGAAGTTAAGTTAGAATTAAAAATGTGAAAATTACTGTCTGAGACAACTTTATTTTTAACTATATTTTAATCATTTGACAAATCATCAGAGGAAATATAGATAGCCTATAGTCACTCACTGGCAATGCATTTGTGAAGATCACATCACTTAGCAGTCGCAATCCTGGCAATGCTCATTGCAGTCATTAAGTGAACCTTACTGGTTGTTAGTGGAGGATCCACCCCAATCTAAGCCATTGGTTCCTCCCAGCCCAGACTCTCAGCAAGGTGAGGGATTGCCTCCAACTCCCTCTACCTATCTCTTCCTCCTATCTCTGTCCTTTTGGCTTCCTTGCCGCCTGCCTTGTGGAGCAGCAAGCAGCCCCAGAATTGCACCGCTCCACAACTGTTTGCCACACTCCGCCACCTGCCCCAGCCCAGTCTCACCACCTCCCCTCTCTGCACTCTGAGTTCCCCACCACCCAGGTTCATAAATTGAAAGCCACAAACTTTAACCTGAGAACACAGATAGACAATTGATTTTTTTTCACACTTTGATGCATATTCTGGTAGGAATTAATCCAAAACACAAGGAAGATTCTCTCTCTTTCTGATATTTGCTCCCCTCACCCCTTTTCTTCTCTGCTGATCCCCCCCCCTCTTTCTGATACCCTGTTTATGTTCTCTTTTCCTTCTCATGTAACAGGCTGCCTTCAGCCAGGATTCTGCTTTTGGCCAGAAGTCTGTTTCTTTTTGCCAGTGGCTTTTCAAATTAGGTTGAAAGACAAATTAGCTTGTCCAAGTTCCATTGGCAAGCTTGGGCAAGAGGGTTATTCCCACGTTCTTAGTCTCATTTATAAAGAAAAATCATTTATTTGAGCTGATTCCTTCCTTTTAGCACAGGCCTTTTAAGAAAGACTACACAACAAAGACAGCTGATGATGCTAGAACTTTTTTTGTGCAAAAAAACACAACTGCAATTACTGGTAACAGACATAGTAGCCAAGGTAGGTTTGGGATCAAATGTTGAATAAATCTCTTTGAATGAGAGTGTAATAGTTTGAGCAAATCCAGGAAAAGATTAATTCGGGGGTGGGAGAGCAGCTGAAGGCTGGGAGGCTACACAAATATTTAGAAAGTATTCAACATGTGGAGGTTAGCTCAACACTTGCTTTTATTTAAGAACTGGATAAACATGTACAAACATTGCAACATCTGACTTCTTGTGACACCAAGGGCAACTGTGTACTGCAGCTGCATTCCCTTTCCTAAAAAACACTATTGTGTTTCTTTTCAAGACTGCACAATTCTTCGGTGTGCAGGAACACGTTCAATCCTTGGAGAGAAGGAGAACAATGTGACTTCATGGATGAATACCTGCAAGTAGAACAGCCTAATGTAAATTAAAGGAATCTGACATGTGGATTAGAAAAGACTTGAGTTGGGATCTTGAATGCACTTTGTTTATGCTCACAGCCAATTTTCTAGTAATAATGATTTCTGTGTTGGAAAGCAAATATTTGGGACCAAGTATTGAAATACATTTTACATTGTTAGGTGCCATCACATTGCATCTGCCTGCTGGTGATTTTGTTGCAAATGTACTCAACACATTTCCAGGGCCAATTTGCAGATCTTTCAATAAGTTTTCCACTCACTCACCTAATTTGTTGCCTTCCTCTACTTTGCTTAACCTTGCCAACTATAGTTATTTCTTGTAGTCATCAGCTGCTCATGTCACATGCTCAAGTTTTTTGAGCTTCTGTTTGCTATTCATCTCCTCAAAATACCATTTATTTCATTCAGAACATTGTAATCCATGGTACCCTGTATATCCATCTCCAAATTCATAATCTCCAAAAGGCAAACGTCTATGGAGATTCTCAGTCATCCAGGTCATGGTTGTCCCAAAGATGTTTTTTCAAAAGGCAACTGGACTTTCTTTGTTTTTCCTTGAAGATGTTTTGCTTCTCATCCAAGAAGATTCCTTAGTTTGAAGAAGCTACTTGGGTGAGAAGCGAAACATCTTCAAGGAAAAATGAAGGAAGTCCACATGCCTTTGGAAGAAGCATCTTTGGGACTCCAAAGGGCATTTTTTTCCCTCCCTTTTTCTCAGTACCTAGATTTCACAGTCAGTCATCATCACTGGAAAAAAATATTGCTTTAACTTTTCTGACCTATGTTGTTAAAAAAATATCCCCATGGTTTTTGAGCTTATGTATATTTGTCACTGTCCTCTTCCATAAGATTAATGTCATGTTTATTTCTCCATCTTTATCTTCAAACTGAAGAAAGCAAAACTACCACCTTCATTTCTTAACCACCAGCTGTGAATTCACTAAGCATTTATGTCAACATTATACTTTTCTTCTTCTTTCTTTACCTTCAGTCTCAATTTTTCACTTTCTATTTTTACTTTCATAATGAGCTCTCCTAAATCTTTACTTTCAGGTAATAAAATGTTGTCTGCTCATCTCAATTTATAATTGTTTCACTTTCCAATTTGTGTTTCAGCTGTCATCTCTCTGAAAGCTGTCTTTCTTATAATAGATTCACTGCACATACTGTATTATACAGCTCTGAGAACAATATGCATTCTTCTCTTTCTCTCTTCATTAGTCTGACTCTTAGCTTCTTCACAGTTCTTACAGTTGCTTCTTGTTCATTGCAAAGATATGATCTACCCCTTCAAAGGACTTGCTAAAGTCAATAATACAAAGGAAAAGCTGCTATTTGCATGATGTTCATCTCTCCATTAATCATTTTATATTAGCTGTCTAATTTGCTAAATTATATAATGATCAGTGAACAGGGAGCCTTTAAAAAGAGAATTGAATTTTTCATGCAATCTTTTCAATTAACACTACGTAGTAGCACTTTTAGATGAAGCTTTGAAGCATTATATATGAAATTTTACAAGAAATTAGAGAAGATAATGACATCTTCTGTTGATAATCCTTATATATCTTTACTATTTCTTTCAATTTTCCTGGAGAAAAAAACCCTATCTATGTGGTTGCTACTATCTGATGGTGCATATTCAAATAAATTCTTCCAATTTACTTTTTTCTGGATCTCTCCAAATAAAAAGCTGTTTAAGGGGGAAAATATTCACAGTGCCTTAATTGGAAGGGTGGGTGGATAAAATGAACAACTACATTGGACCCAGAGATGTAGATATATTATCAATTTTTTGAATTTGTTACACTAAATTTAATCTATTAAAATATAAACCTCAGAATGGTTTTAGTATTTTGGGTTTCTCCTTCTGCTCTGTTTGCTGGCTACTGATTTCAATGAAGAGAAAGATAATTACATTTACCTAGGATGCAATAGCATAAAAATAAAGGAACAGAGCAGGACAAATAAACATTCTGCTCGTGTCCTTTAAGAGTCTAAAACAGATTCTTAAATTTATCCTTAATTGAAGAAAGCTTTGGATCAATGCCACCTGCCTTGTCTCTTTAGTCTTTTTTCCATGTTATGTCTTACACATGGGTTCTTCCAAAAATGTTTTAGTATCATGTAAGATGCACTCAACTCTTAATCTTCATGCCTAGGTTGGTAGGAGTTTGGATAACCCACCAAGGTGTTTTTAATTCATTCCTAACAGAGAGAGGAATGCTACTGATGGGAAGGGGTTTTCACATGCCTGAGGTAGAAATTAACACTGTTACTGGAACTGGAACTAGTTTCACCTCTTCTTGGTTTCAGTGTTACAAATTGTGCACAGCCCCTCAAGTGCTATCTTCTGCCATGACCAGATTTACTCTACTTTCTCACTGGCCCATTCAAGATTGCGACCGGGAGGAAGAGAAAGACAAGCCTAAGGATGAAATATTTCTACTATGTTGAGAATCTGTGTAGGAGAAAAACAACAAAGGGGAAAGCAGGAGGGGGGGAAATGCTTCTATAGTTTCCCCTCAAATGTGCATATTCAGCTCATTCTCTTCATAACTGAATAGGCAATAAAAGGCAGCTTAAGCTGCAGCCACTGGTTGCAGGAAAACTCAGCTTGATGAGTAGCTCTGAAGGCTGCTGTTTGTACTGAAACAATTGGGAAGTGTGTGAATTTCCTTTAACACACTCTAAAGTAATGAACATTAACTTACTGCCACAGCCAAATTGAATTTGAATGCAGCCAATGTGCCTATATTTTGATTTGTAAATAACTGCTGGTTGTGTTGCACAGATATGGCCGCAAAAAAGAAAAAAAGAGCCTCACAGCAATGAGACAGCAACAATGTGGCATCCATTAGCCAGATGAACAACTGTCATGTGGACAAATTGCCATATTACATTGAACAGAGACAGATCAAGCACCCAGGGCGATTAGATCTGGGCTGCCAAAATACAGACAGCCAACAGAGGGCAGGAACAAGCTACACAAAACTCTCTGATGGCTAATTGTCATCTGATATTGTCCAGCTTAGAACTTCTTCTTTTTCTTGTGCCATATCCGTTATCGGACGTTGGCGATCTTGTTGGTGATCATGTTTTTATCAGCAGCCGCACGAAAAAGTGCTGCTGAGTTTTGTCCAAACCAATCCCTTAGATTTTGAAGCTTAGAACTGCTTATCTCATTTGATTATCCAAGTAGTGGAGATCAGACCACCGATTTCCCACTGTTAGTTATTATCCTTAGTGAGTTGTTGAGTGTAACCCAAAGGAAGAAAGTTGATTTTCTGTTGCGATTAGACATTTTTTTTTTTTTTTAATATCAACCCAGTAATTTTGAATAATATTACTGGGAATGAGCAAGGGCAGACTTTCCTTCAAGAGGATGGGAAGAAACAGTGATCTGCAATATGTTTAACGGAAGCGGGATGTGTTGTCCTTTTTCTCTTCCTTCTAGCATTATTGCTGGAAATTAGTGGGAAGGAAATAAAACAGAAGCATCTGCAAGTTTCTCAATATGGAACTTATGTACGATAGACAGTGATGTGTATGAAAGACTGGAAAATGTGTGTACAGATGTGCAGCAAATCTGGCAATATGGGTGGGCTTCCAAGGCTGAAATTGTGGCTCATTCATACTTTAGGAGACCATTTTATATCTGCTTTGGAATTGTTTTTAATGTTGAAAAAGAGGTATGGAAATTTCTATAAATAAAATATACACGATCATGTGTAGAGGCATAAATAATGTAAATGTACTGCACTGTGAACATTTTTTTCCTGAGAGAGAGAGAACCTTTGCAATACTAACTTGACAAGAGAAAATAATAATTTTCTTGGTTAGTAATCTTAAATACAAATAAATAATTACATCCATATGAATCTACATCCTCTTCTCACATATGCACACTCACTGTGAGATATTTTATTTGCTTGTACTTGAGAGCTGTGGCAAGACAGTGATAATATTGTGATAATATTGTTAGACATCCTGGATTAACTGCAAGTTGATACTTTAAGGATACCTTTTCCAACCTCCTGCTCTCCAGATGTTTTGGATAAAAACTCCCATCATCCTTAGCCAAAAGCCCTGCTGAATGGGATGGATTAGAGTTTATTCCACAACATGGAGAAAAAGTCTGCAGATTTAAGGAAAATGTGTGGATTTTTAGATATTGATGGGAAGGTTGAGGTCTTTTTTGGACATCCAGTTCTAACCAGATGTTCAAAGTAAACCTAAAAAAGAAATCTCAGAATCCCAGATCCATTAATAAAAAAGGAGTCTGCTGTTGCTGGACTTCAATTCTACCTTATATCCCCCAGGAGCGTTTTATTGTTAATACTGTGAATCCACCAAGCACAGAAAAAGTCCCAAAGTTAAACATGGTAAGATCATCTTTGTGCCTGCACATATAAGAAAACACATTAATCCTTTTATAAAATTCAGCCTGTAAGTAGATGAAACAGGGTTTCCTTGCTTGCTATTCCAGCTTCGAAACATCTTCCAGAAATTAGTTTGTTCCCCTTTCCATCTCCTCCAAAACACATATGCTTTCATTTCATTGCAGTGATGTTCAGATGTTGTTAAGCTAACTAGAGACTTTTCTCTCTTTTTTCAAATTTTTTTATATATTTAGTCTAAAAACCAAGCTTTGTGGCTATGAAGCCGACACATTATTTCTCCAAGAGTACTGAAGGAAGTACTATTATTGCTTTGGGGAAGATAATTTATCAGCATCCATTAGATAACCTGCATTTTTTTTAAAAAAAAATAGACTTTGGGCCAAAGCAGAAAGAAAATCTATGATCTTGTAAAAAAAAATATAATAGGTGGTTTTTAAAGGAGTCCTTTAAAACAGGGTCTGTTTCTTGGCAACTCTCCTTTTATTATTCTTTTGGAAATGGCTTGATCCTTGATTGAATTATATTGTAAGTATTATGT
The DNA here is from genome assembly GCF_001527695.2 of Protobothrops mucrosquamatus. NCBI lineage: Eukaryota > Metazoa > Chordata > Lepidosauria > Squamata > Viperidae > Protobothrops > Protobothrops mucrosquamatus. Next base: position 481,858 of record NW_015386646.1, on the reverse strand, counting down.
ATGTAAAATGCTGGTGCTTGCCCTAACATTTTATTGAAATTACTTGCACTCACTGGTGAAACTGGACACCCAGATTAGATCATGTGATATTCTGATAGTGTCAGACCTAAACCCAAAGAGATCCAGTTGAATCCAGTTCTTTATTTGCTTACATTTAATAGAATTTTGCCAAAGCTATAACTTTCTAAGCTAACAGATATGGTCTGAGAATGTCTATGCTGTGGGTACCCTGAAACCTTTTCCTATCTCCCCAGGGTTTCCTGCCTAAGCAGGGGGTTGGACTAGAACAGTGATGGCGAAACTTTTAGAGACCGAGTGCCCAAACTGCAACCCAAAACCCACTTATGCATTGTCAGGTGCCGGGTGGGTGTGGCCCACTGGGGTGTGTGGCCCATTGGGTGGGCGTGGCTGTGGTGGTAATGGCAGACTGGGTGGGACTAAAAAGTTCAATCAATTCCAACTTTGCAAGATTTTTTTTTTCTGCAAGAAGTTGAAATTGACTGATTGATTGAACCTTTTTTTTTTGTTTTTGCACACGGCAGTGGAGGCCTAAAGTGAAAAGGTTTTATAAAACCCAGCTGAAGGCCTAGGACTGGGGCGACGGCACGTGTGCCCACAGAGAGGGCTTTGAGTGCCGCCTCTGGCACCCGTGCCATAGGTTCGCCACCACTGGACTAGAAGATCTCCAAGGTCCCTTCCAACATTATTATTATTATTATTGTTGTTGTTGTTGTTGTTGTTGTTGTTTTTATCTTATTTTAGATTCCTCCACCCTGGGAAGCTATAGTGCTATTGCCAACATTCCCCCACCCCCATTCCTTCAGCTGCACATACCATCACAGATCATATTCCTTGTATCAGATAGCCCTTAATTAACTAGGGTCAACCCTATGATTCATCTTTTGAGATAAGAAGCATCTGTACCCAAGAAAAGCAATAATGTTGAGCTTTTAAAAGGTGATAGTTGAATAGATAGATAGATGATTCTGTGTTAATATGTATAGAATTGCAGAGCATCTCTTCGCTTCGTTAAAGCAGCTTGACATTTTTCAGGCTTTAACGTGAGCCTCAAATTCCATCCAGTGCAGAGAGAAAGGAAGATGACCTTGATGAAAACATGCAGGAAGTGTTACCAACACAAAATGAGCTGATTTATTTTTTTTTAAATCCAGAACAACAAGTTAAGATTTGGAAGAGATTCAGGCAGATGCCTCCCTAATTCAGCACAACCTGACTTGCAAGATTCTGTTATTATAGCCAATCTTAATAAAAGTAGTCCATCAGGTCTTTCTCATTTGAATTCCGAGGTCTAGTTTCCATAATCAGCAAAAAGTGATTTTAGTAGCCTTGGAGAAATACCAGCACAACATGAAATATATTGTGTTCTTTTTTTAACCTAAAGAATGGAACAGATAGTATTTTCAATTGGCCTTGTCAGTACGCTTCAGGGTGTTTAAAATATGAAAGGCTTAACATTCTTATCTTATTCGTCTTCTCAATTGCTCTATGTTATTTGTTTAAACAAAATATTAAATGGAAACAGAGGAGATTTGGAAGTCTTGGGTTCATGGATCATTTTAACATAAGCAGAGAGAAAGATTGAGGGTAACATATTGTCTGTTGTGCATCTGTTCACCGGGGTGAGCAAAGCTCAGAACAGCGCCTCCTGGTGGTTTCCAAATTTATTAAGTGGCAAATTATCCAGTTTTCTGTGGTTTCCTATATTGTCTTCTGAAACTCTGCTAGAGTCTGCTTGATGCCTATTAGAATCTTTATTTATTGGTATTTAACAGATATTTTGCAATTTTGCCATGAAAAGTGATATCTGAGGACCCGATGAGCAATGTGTCAAATTTTTTTGCCGTTACTTTTCCCATCAGGGAAGTTCTCTGCAAATCAAATTCAATATTCATCATTTGGGTGTAACTGTATGGCACATCTATAGTGAAATAAAATGTTCCCTTACTTATTTGGAATGCATTTAGCTGGAAGTCTTAAGGCACACCACGGATAGTGTTTAAAATGTCAACCCTGCGTCTTTAGGGTGACTAATACATTCCTTGGTATCTTCAAAGTTCTAGATTATATTTATTTTAATTTAAATAATGAATAAGAAGCTAGTATAGGACATATTTCAAGCAATGGAATGCAGATAGACCTTCTTTAGCAATTGCTTCATTTAGCAACCATTCAGTTACAACACTGATGAAAAGTAACTTTGTAAACAATACCTGCATTTACGACCATTGCAGGCCTGTAAAGCAAACAAGAGTTGAAGCAAGATTATAAGCACGGCCCTGGTTTCACTTAGCAATTGCTTTGCTTAATGACCAAGTCACGAGTCTCAAATGTGGTCACTCAATAAGGACCCCAGATGAATTCTTGCAAAATAAATGCCTTTTGGATATGGCTGTTTTGATGGACCATAGTCACCATGGCAGCCATTGGAGAATATATTTTCAAAATTCCAAATATGTGCAATGGTCCAAAAAGATTGAGGAAGCTTATAACAGAAGCAAATATAAACAGTGAAATATATAAGCATTGTTTCTTGTATAGTGAAACCAAATTTTTTTGGTTTTTTTTTAAAGTGGAAAATATCTCAGTCTTAATAGGTGTACTTCAAATCTTGTCAGCTATTACCTCCAGAAGTAGAATCACTACAACCAGAAGTGACTTATAAAATCTACTTCACCAAATGTTTCAAATGCCCAAGCCATCGGTTTCCATTGAGCTCTCTGAATCTCATATGGATGTTCTATACTATATCCAGATTTTTTCAGATAATATAAAATTCCAAAATTGACAAGCAAACTTTGTCTATAGACAGACAAAGTTGCATCTTACAGATATGGAATATGTATGTTATTTTGGAAACCGCTTTGGAACAAACCTGAGCAATAGATCAATGCTTAAATAAATACACCAACTTTTACTTGTTAAACTTTGGGAAATTCTTGAGAAATCCATAAATAGAACACAAATGATCCTTATCCTATAAATAATCTTTTATTTAGAATGATTTTCCTGAACTGTGGTATGACAAAAAAAAAACACCTCAATTGCAATTTTGACTTACAGCAAGCCTACACATTGTAGTAAAGGTTTCCCCGTTAAGAGTTAAGTATGAAAGATATTATTCTAACAGATGCAATTTTCCCAACATGTCTGATTTTTGTTTTATAGTTTATCACATCAATCACAAGTGCTTTCTTGTTATGACTTTGGCCATGTTGCAATAGTAATAGTAATGGTCTGACATCTACATTTCATGTGTATCAAAACAATATAAAAGCTTTTTTAAAAATATATATAGATCAGAAAATGGAAAGAGAATTGTTCCCAATTAGTTATAAGTGGGAAATGAATGCCATGTGTAATGATGTAAACATTGGCATGTGTTGGTTTTCTAAGAGGCAGAGGCTCATTCTTGCTTAACTTTTCATCTGTCTTCATTTGTTCATGTTATTATGTCAGAAATCTCCCTAAATCCAAATCAAATATCCTTCCTTCCCCTCTCTTCACAGAATGAAAACAAATTTACACTTGGGAAGACTGCCTCAGTCAAAAGGTTGGCGTACATTCTGCATACATTCGATTCTTAGTCTCATCATTTAAAAACAAAAGAATTAAAATGTTTGGAGCAATTTAAATTAGCCATGCAACTAACTTTAGGCATTACTAATAGCTAACCTTGGGGCATTTTTTTAATGAACAAAGTGTTTTGGGGGCAAGTAATGTAGTTTAAAACAGACTGAGACTATTCACATCCGGATTTGTTTAGCCCAAAGAGGAAGAATCACAAACCAAAAAGAAATTGTAGTTAGGAAAAGAATAAGCCAGAAAGCTCAATTTACATGTAACAATAAACCAAAGAAAGGGATTTAACTATTTCTCCTGGCAGGAGGACCCCTGTGAGAGTAATCAAACATGGTGGGACACTTTGCCTATGGTTTCTGATTCAGAAATGTCAGCAGAAGAATAACTAATTGAAGTTGGAAGAATTTCAAGGAAGGATTAAGACAAGGGAGTTAAGTGACTAGTCCTTCCTAGGCTCACTTCTTCTTTTTTTCTTGCAAATAACCTTTCCCTTGACTAGGTTAACCACTCCTGTTGAATTTCAAAAAATGGGAGGAAGCTTATTTGCATGGGTCAGTTGGTAAGTATACAACCACTTTGTTCCATTTGCAGGGTGGAATCCATATACAGAATCCAAGCAAAACTGTCTCACCAGTTCTCTTCATTGATAAAATTACTTTCAGCCTACAGTAAAAAAAATGGCAATAAAGGTTATCTTATCTTATCCTATCTTAAAACATTGATGTCAAGAAGAGCTAGAGTAAGTATTTCTGAAAAAAGTGCAAGAACGTGGATTTTTAGTTTTACATAGCCTTTATTAATTAGGGACTCCTTAGAGATGGAAAAAGGAAATGAGCGTCCATCCTAAGATAAATTAATTGAATAAATGATACATTACATTTTTTTCTTCTGTATAAAGACACTTTCTAAAGGCCATTTCAGTTGAATATACAATGACACAAAATGAATAAATAGCAACTCCACTGGTACTATAGTGGTTGGCTTCCTTATGGAGGATATTATCAATGCATTTGAATTATTATCTCACAATTGCATAGGATGAACCAAGCTATGTACAACCAACATTACATACTACAGTACTCAGCTTTATCACATGTTATGACCATTGTGAAGAGGCAATGTTACCATAACACTTTAAGGCTACCAAAGTTCACAAAAATTACTATAGCACACAGCTGGTTTAAACAATTAATGAATGTATAAGTTTGTGTCACAAACTGAATCATTTTTGTGCTGTCTCAGTTGAGATTTGGCCCTCCGTAAAATATATATTCACATCAGAATAAGGGGAAATTCAGGATATTTCAAGTTTTGCAAGGAGCCATCATTCTTAATTGACACATAAAATCAAGAGATCTGTTAATACAAACCACTTCCCAGTTACGATCATTATTAGGAATTATTGTCTTTGTTCTTTGCCTCTGTTCTTGCAATTCATTCCCCTCCAGCAAGAGTGACTATCCTGTTTATATGATTATGTATGCATAACTATTACTGTAAATCTGGACCTCACTATTTGCTGTAAATATTTACAGAGATATCATTAGTGAAGCCCAGCTGAGGGAACATATGTTGTTGAGATGGAACTACAGGAAAATAACAAAAGCACAACTTCAGACATTTGGCAGGTTGTAATTTATTAAACCTTAAGCACCAGAGGAAAAGCTCAGATACTGATAGAAAGAGGAAAATTTTATGAATTGTAGTGAAATATAATATTATTGCCTCTGAAAATTATCCTGAAAATGTTTCTCCCTTCGGTTCTCCATAGGAAACCCATGGGGACTCCAAAACATAGGGTGTAAATATACCTCTTGTCTCATCTTTTGTGTAAATAGCCAAACCACAAATTTTGAATGAGAACTGGGATCCACTGATTCAATATGTTAAAGTTTACTTGAAAGGGTGTACTGCCAGAATTATATTTTAAGTTTCTCTATTATTACAATGTCTGCTTTGACTTAAATGTTCTATATTCATGCCTAACTACTGGATAGAAAAACATTAAAAAAACACTTTTTTAGCATAAATGGTCAAATGTAGCACACCAAGTATTATGGAAGAAGAGAGTATGTGTGTAAAGTGAAATAGAAGAATTAAGCAAATTGGGCTCAGGAGGAACAGACCTAAATAGCTATAAAATGTAAATAATATAGAGATATTACTGTTGAGAAAAACTGAAGGCCCAATGTCCATGGAAAGTCATCCTCCCAAATGTCCTGAGACTATAACTCTCAAGATTCTCAGCTGTCTGATCCATTTTGGCTTGGCATTCTGGATATTATGACTCCAGCTGATCTGAAGAGCAGCAGCTTAGTCAGTCCATCAGAATGGAGCTGGAAGCGACCTTGGAAGTCTTCTAGTCCAGCCCCCTGCTCAAGCAGGAGACCCTATACTATTTTAGACAAGTGGCTGTCCAGTCCCTTCTTAAAGGCCTCCAGTGATGAAGCACCCACAGCTTCTGAAGGCAAGCAGTTCCACTGGTTAATTGTTCTCACTGTTAGGAGGTTCTTCCTTAATTCCAGGTTGCTTCTCTCCTTGTTTAGTTTCTATTCATTATTTCTTATATTGACTTCTGGTGCTTTGGAAAATAAGTTGATCCCCTCTTCTTTGTAGCAGCCCCTTAAATACTGGAATGTTTCTGAGGTAGGCTTAGTTTGTTCTCTCTGGGGTTTAGCCAGCTCCAAGGAAATAAGTGGGAGGCTTTTCATGACAGTCAAGGAGATATGGACTATGCAGCAAGGTATAGAGTTATTCCTTTGAGATACTTTATTTTTTCTGGCAATCTTGTTGTTCAGAATTTGAAAATGTGTCTCTCTGCATGTATTCATGTTAAAATATTGTTACATTATTTAATTTTAATTGCTCCTGTGTATTAGTGGGATCTAATATTCTAATGTAGTTCATCATTCTTCTCCAATCCTTAACATTTCTTTTATTTTTTAGTATAAAAATTCTGTATTTTGGAATTGCAGCCTTCCAGTTCAGCTTTGAATATGAAGAACTGTACCGAAAAAGTCGTTCGCCCTGACTGGATCCCACTTAAAATTTATCCCTATTAAAAATTACTAAAATTATTCTCTGTGTCGATGTTTATAAACCAAAAATTAACCGAAAATAACCCCTTTACATGATACAACAAAATTATACGACACTCGGCGGGACTCAGGGCACCCCTCTTCCCGCCGTATATTCAGAATTATTTATATAAATTTATAAATTTATACAGAGTCTTGCATTGTTCTTATCCTTGCACTCTTACCCAACTATTTCCAACATATACATGCATAAAGAAAGAAATATAAACAGGATTATATCAATAGAAGGGTACTGTGAGAAGTTTCATATCCAAATATATTTTATTCTTTATACTGTTTCCTTCTTCCCTTAAAATATTAACAGTCTGAGAATCAGTGTCTCCAAGTTAATCAAATTAGCAAACTTCTTCACATCCTGAAATAAGTACCAGACCTAATCCACATATCAAAAGATAAGGGTCTCCAAACACAAATAGAGTTAATTAAATTAAGTCTCCCAGCAGAACTGTATGTTCACAGGAATACATACCCCCCCACACACACACATACCCCTCAGCACATAGACACTTCCACACCCCGGACAAGCTTCCCCTATAAAACTTTGCCACTGTACCCCACTTCTATGCAGCCTGCCCCTAAAACCAAAGTTTTGCTTTTAGGAATAAATATTTCTTCTTTCCTCACAGCTGTCTGGATTCATTTTTATTTATTCTTGTGCAACCCTGGCTTGAATTGGAACCCCAAATTATTCTTCTGGACATCATAAACATGTCTAAATCTGCAATAAAGAAAAAGTTGTGTGATAAGAATTTTAACAGCATCTGAAGGGAGTCACGGACAAAGATCTCCACCTCCGATAAAATATATATATTTTCTTTTAGTTAACTAAAGCACAAATAGATTATTATATGAGATTAAAACCAGTATTTGGAGACCAAAAACAAAGAAGGAAAGTATTTCTCCTGTTTCAGTTTTAGAGTTCATTTTGATATCTTGCCCACTCTTCCAGATTTCTATTTTATTCATGAGAGATGATCAAGTAAATTCTAAACCTGCAGTTTGCAAGTTTTCTACAGCCTTTAGTTTTACAGTTCATTGGCTTGAAGAATATTTAGATTGAATAGCTGCAAAAAGCCATCTTAATTGGATTGTGTCTTTCAAAAAATGCATATTCTGTACGCAGAGAAGTTTCAGGGTTCTAACGCTGAGTGGGAAGTTCTGTTTGTCACTGGAAATATATGATTCTTTTTTTTTCTTTCTAACATTTTCCTGCAAGTGCAGGATCTGATCTGATCCATTGGTTGCAATAGGAATTGACCAACTAGTTTGAACGGACTCTGTCTACAGTACCGAGGTCTCATTGACCGGGTTTCAGTGGGTCGACCGAAGGTAATAGACTTCTTCCTGGTCTTGAGTGTCAGAGGACGAAAAATCGGACACGGAATTGGTAACCTGGTTTGGACGAGAGAACGATCTCTATATACTATAAGAGTGTTGTATTTGTACATATAGTTGTACGTTACTTCCAAATCACATTAACACTCCACAAGAGTCACTGGATACTTAGAGGAAATTGTAGAGCCACAGATTGTCCTCAGAAAGCTGTCTATAACCCCTTTTAAAACCTAATTCTAAACCATATTGACTTTCTACTGTATATAGATCTGTTTCAGACAAAGCTATAGTTTGTTGGGGGGAAAAACATACTCTGCATAATTACTGCGGTCAACTTTATGCTATCTGGCCAATCAACTCCTCATTCTGGGTGAAGCATTGCTGATTATTTGAATACCTTCAGCTTTGCAGAAGATAGGAAAACCTGCAATCCTTATAGAATAAAGAAAATAACCTGTAAGAAGATGCTGGAAAAGTACTGAGGTCTCAAGTGCATGTATCTCTGTCTTGAAAGAAAGCTCATTTTTGCCTCATATACCTTTCCCCATAACTCACTGGTATTTTTAACTCTCTATTTAGATTTATATTGATATGAGGTAGCTAGTTTGCTCTATTTATAAGCTAATTGTCCTTATTCTAGAAAGTAATTATCCTTATTTTAAGATATTTAAAATAATTCAAATCCCATTTTTACAGATTTCCACAGATTAGGGATTGTGGGAAATTCATAACATTTCCTTCAATTAATTGTATAATCCAATAATTTACCTATCAATTGTAATTTATCAATATATTTTGGTGTGGACTATACAAAATTATACAAAGGTTTTTGGGGTTCAAAAGGAATGATCATAATACAGAAAACTATTTTGATTTTTTTTTCTCCTTTACTATACACCCAACAGAGTTAAGCGGTATATTTTGTTTCCAGAAATGGAGAATAACTTAAACATTAAAGCTTCTCTTTTCTTCAATGGGAAAGATGATAACAGGCTTCATTTACACATATCTAGTTAAATATTTAAAAGTTAACCCTCTCTTCTAGATATGTCAACAAACTAGTGCTTGGTTAACAGATGTGCACTTGTGCTCCTTATAGCATTTACAAATCTGGTTTGCCAATTCTGTATTTTCTCTTATTTTTTCTATAATTTGTCTGCAGTGTTTTAGGGATGTGAAATTCAGCATTCCAAATACAAAGATGCATGTAGCAGCAACTTAGCTGACCTTGGCTGAGCTAAAAAAAATTATCAGAATTGGACAACTTTATGAAAAACTGCCAGGAAATTCTAGGACTGAAAAACAAAACTGGGAGGTCAAAACATTGCAGAAGAAGACAGTGGAAATCCAGTTACAAAATGCTGCTGAGAAAACAAAATGGGCATGTCCATGTAGTCACCAAGATCAGTTTACTTTCAAGTTTGAAACAGTGACAAACAAAAATTACAGCATGTGCGGCATCCTTTAGAACAGGGGTCCCTAATCCGTGGTCTGTGGACCAGCACCGGTCTGTGGCATGCCAGCAACTAGTCCACACAAACAAGCGAAGCCCCATCCACAGTATACAGGCAGCACGCAAACCCATGCCCCTTCTGGTCCACAGAAAAACTTTTTTCCACGGAACCGGTCGCTGGTCCCCAAAAGGCTGAGGGCCACTGCTTTAGAATATAAAATGCAGAGATAAACCTCTTAGTGATTGATTCATATTAAACAAAATTATCTCAGCTTCAAAATTCTAACAATGTGCCACCTTTTTTTGAAACATGAGGTAAAACAGCTGGGGATCCTTATATATTACTTTCACTTTGAAAACAAAATCAAGCCAATCAAAATCCAAGGTAAAAAACCCTGTTTTTTAATCCTTTCAAAATACTGCCAAAAATGAACAGCAGTAACACTAGTGGATACCAAGAAATTTGCATGGTGTGACTGTAGACCAGGCATTTCCAACCTGCAACCCACAGGCCCCATGCAGCCCTGGGCAGCTAGTAATGCGACCCCCACAGGTTCATAAACTTTTAGTATTACAGGTGGTCCTCAGCTTATGACCACAATTGAGTCCAACATTTCTATGGCTAAGCAAGACATTTGTTAAGTGAATTTTGCCCCATTTTTCCTCCTTTCGTGCCACAGTTGTTAAGTGAATCTGGCTTCTCCATTGACCTTGCTTGTCAGAAGGTCACAAAAAGTGATCCCATGACCCCAGGACTCTGCAACTGTCATAAATATGAGTCAGTTGCCAAATGGCTGAATTTTGATCATGTGACCATGGGAATGCTGCAACGGTCGTAAGCTTGAAAAACAGTCATAAGTCACTTTTTTCAGTGCCACTGTAACTTTGAACAGCCACTAAACAAACTGTTGTAAGTCGAGGGCAACCTGTATTATGAGGTTTATATACTTTAACTGTATTATATATTCTGTATGTGGCAATTCCTCTTCACTCAGTGCAGCCTAGGCAAGCCAAAAGGTTGGACACCCATGACGTAGACCAGGGGTAGTCAACCTTGGCTCTTTTATGACTCGTGGACTTCAACTCCCAGAATTCCTGAGCCACCATGGCTGGCTCAGGAATTCTGGGAGTTGAAGTCCACAAGACATAAAAGAGCCAAGGTTGACTACCCCTGACGTAGACTGAAAATTCTGATATTCACAGCCAAGTAGCTTGCAGGCCAGACTGACCACCTCAGACCAGATGGCCAGTCCACATTCCAGGTGCTTGGCATACATTCTTTCAGGTTACTCCAGATTTTCCCTCAAATGAACAGAGATAATTTGAGTTCTTTTAAACCGAAGGGAGAACCTGAGGAGGAACTTTGGAAGACTTTGCCGCTGAGGTTGGAAAAGAAGTGAGGTTTGGGTTATAAATATAAACTCATAGATTTTTTTTTTCATTTACTTTTCCAACTGTCTAGACAGATTGCTCTTCCAGGAAGGCCAGGTCCAAATGATATAAAGACTTGCGTCTTCCAAATACCATTCAGTATAGTCTCATCCCAATGAAAGGTGAGTTCCCAGTTAATATGTTCCAACTCATTGATATTAATAGCCTTGTCCAGACTTAACTTTGGAATCTGAAGTAAAAATTGGTGAAACTGGGCCTCAGGAAAGCAATAGCTGAAATCTATATTCTAGTCAGAGGTAAGCCTATAGAATTCATTGAAGTTTATTTCCAAGTAAGCAGGTATTGGCTTGCAATATAAATGTTTATTAATTGAAAAGCAATTCACAAAACATATTTTGGAGATTATTAAAAGGGTTCTGTTAATCCTCCATATGAAAAATCAGGCTTAAAAACTTCTTGTGGCTTTTCATTTAAGAGTTTGTAGTATTTCATGAGGATGGGGGTTTTGCCTTTGAATAACTGTAATATTACAATCTTGCTTTGATTTTCATCCAGTTAATGTAATTAAATATTTTTCCCAGGCGGCTATTGGATTTCATGGACTTCTTGCTCTGCTTTTTCATCAGCGCACACTGAATATTTCCTGACTTAAAGCATAATCAATAATAGTTTCAAACCACAAACTCAATTATAGCCTGGAGTCTTTCCTTCCTCACATGCAAAAGGAAATTAGAGTAAGACTATATTTCAGAATGGAGAAATAAAATGTGCCTTTACTGGTTATTATAGTAGCAGTTGGATGGTCAGAATAGGACATTCCCATTTGCTGTAGGTGTCAGGCCTTGATAATTGCTTGGCAATTATTGGAGTGGGGGAACATATCATTAAACAGCAGCTGTTCATGCCAAACTTGGTCTTCCTATTTTACCCCTATGTCTCTCTTTCCTCAAGCAATGCTATGAGCCTGTTTCTAGCTACTCTTCTGATCTCTCACATCTGAGATTTAAAGTTGTTGGGAAATTAACATTGTTTTCTTCAGTGAATGGAGAACTGATGCCTCAGTCAGGTGAAACTAAGCCCCAGCAGAGACTTGTCCATTAAGCAGTAAATCCTCAATCTACAATGATAGGACCAAAAACCTCCTGAAGGTTTCAGGATTCAGAAGGATGTATGAACATGAACTAAATGAAGAAGCAGGCAGAAAAGAATTATCCTTTTAATATCTATGTATCAGTTTATCCAATGGTAGCAGGTCCCATAGGTGCTTTTTCAAAGGGCAAGTGGACTTTCTTTTTCTTGAAGAGGTTTTGCTTCTCATCCAAGAAGCTTCTTCAGTTCAGTTCAGTTCAGTTCAGTTCAACATTTTTATGCAAAAACAAAGAAAGTCCAATTACCTTTTGAAAAAACATCTTTGGGGCAACTGTGACCTGGATGACTGAGAAACTCCATAGAGATTCAGAGGTAGAGGATCTTTAATCATTCAAGTTCAAGGATTTCCTCTCTTTGTCTGCTTTTCCCCTGCTCTGTGTATAATGGGTATTGTTCTCCAAAGCAGAGTTCTAAAATGGAGGAATCAAGATTATATCCCAAGGGTTTCAGAATCAGAGGTAATTTTCTTAAAAACAGGCTGAAAATGATGCAATGTTAAACATTTCATGCAAGCTGGAATTTTGTATTGCAAATCCTAAAACACAGTGCTCTAATGAAAAACAAATATTGAAGGTATCTTCCTATCTATACAGGATTTATACACTGATGTACTTAATCTAACTTAATTCTACTTAGTCTAGACCAGGGATAGTCAACCTTGGCTCTTTTATGACTCGTGGACTTCAACTCCCAGAATTCCACGAGTCATAAAAGAGCCAAGGTTGACTACCCCTGGTCTAGACCCATGTTAATGTTAATGTTAATGTTTATTATATTTATATCCCGCCCTTCTCCTTTATTAATAATTAATAAGACGTTAGTCACACTTGATTTCAGTAAAAATGATTCAAGGATAGCTCCACATGGATATTTTGGGTCCTTTCACCATTTGTCTCGCAACAGGTAGAAACCATGATAGAAAAAAAAGCTATAAGTAACTTACAAAATACTGTATTGGCAGAAGCCTTTTATCTGGTTTTTAAACCGTTGTGTTGTTATCTTGAATTCCAGAGATTTTTTTCCCCCAATTCTATAGGAAGAGTTTAGGAAGCTTTTGAATAAAGTTTCCTGATAAATTATAAACATGTCTAAACTATGCCAAGTAGCTTTCCTTTTTAATTGGTCCAATCACACACATATCTTCAACATCTTTTTAGAACCTGAACATTTATTTATTTAATCTGAAGTGGCGGTGAGCTGTATGGGAGTGTTCTGTGATGCCTTATATCAGAAAGCTTCTGAGGCATGGCGGCTTTAGAGATATCAGGTTTTTAAAGGTGAAGTGTTGAAAATAATTTGGAAATAGTTGACTCATATATCAAGCCATTTCTGAATAATGCCAATAAAGGCCTTGTCAAGTTTCTACCATCTGTAGCAGTTCAGATGTTTCCCCCCCTACTTGGGTGATTTATTTCAGCACAATAGCTCCCAGGTCATCAGCTGCTTAAGTACTTATGGAGAAAACCAAGATGTTTTTCATGGTGTTCAACCACAGATCCCACTTTGCCTCCAAAAGAAACATATTGAGAGATTTGAATCGGGTAATAAATCAAAAGCATTTTAGTTCTACAGTTAAACTTAAGGTGACAGATAATTATGGTAAATAATTATAGCTGAAGATTTAAATCAAGTTTTAGATCCTTTATTAGATTACACTGCTTCTCCCCTGAAAAATTTAAATGCCCATACATGGGAAGTATTAAAAGCTTATTTGTTAGAATTTAATTTGGTGAGCATAAATCAACTTTTATATATATCTCAATAAAACAAATTTCAGTTGTCAATTAGTTTTTCTTTCTTTTTTAAATATTTTGCTGTTAAAAAGATAAAACTGTAGTTTTAGTATATAGTAAAGTAATAGTAATAGTATATACTATTGTGGTATCTGACCATACTTTAATAATATTATTAATTACTTTAAGGGAAAGACTTTGCTTTTTCTGAAGATGGAATTTGAATATATTATTAAAGGAGTTGACAGTATAAATCAGAGGAAAAGTGTAAGTATTTAATAAATACATAACAATTTAATAAAAAGTTCATTTTTGATCTACATCATGGTAGTTTGGTAGGTAGATGGATAGATAAACACACATTCTACAAATTCTAGATAATATGGGATAGTTTTAAAGCATGCATGCATTCTATTATTGCAAAGTCTTTATTGAATTATTGAAATTACTGTATAGTTGTATAATAAATTATATACATTGTATAACACAAATACATAAAGTGCATGATACAAATTGTATGATTGTATTATTGCAAATGCTTCAGCTGAATGATCTTTGGCCACTTCCTCTCAGCAAATCATTTCTGAAATCTTGCCCAAAAAAACCCCTGCAGTTGTTCAGTCATCAGGAGTCAAGACTGATTCAAAGGCACCAAAAAGTTATAAATGCTTAATGAAGACAAAACACAAAAAATAACGATTTTTTCCAGTTCTACAGTGGTAGGTGTGGAAAAGATAGCATGCATCACAATTCTGTAAAGCTTTCACAATTTCAGAATTGGAATTCTATGTGTCAATGCAAGTATGTATGTGTTTATTTAATATACCTGTAAGTTTCAAAATAGTCTGGGGATTTACAACACAGCTGAACAACAATGAATAAAGTAAAACCTTTTGCGCTTCACAACCATTTGTAGTTGTTAAAATGTCCTGCAGAAGAGTGTTGTTTTCAAGGCTTTTCTAAATGATGCCAAGATATGCCCGGCCTAAATTGCTGAGGGCATGATTCCATATTTTTAGGATCCCACACCTCCATCTCATGTCTTTGGAATACCTAGAATTAGCATCCCAGATATCTGACAGGCCACAGATGGCTTTAAAGGTTAAGCCTATTAGACATCTGGAGTGAGACAAGATACCCTAGATTACCATATTTGGCCTGCATTAGTCCACACAGTTTGTAGATGGCATCAAATACACACAACTCATCATCAAGTTTTTTTTGCAACCCAGATAAGGGTACACAGCTACAAACACTAGAACAAGAGAAGTTTGGGGCTATCAATAAACTGCAAAGCATTCTGGGAGGCTCCTGATTCAGTTTATAGGGACTGCCCTGTCCATGGTGTATTTATTTATTTACCACATTTATATAGCCACCATCTTTTAACAAACTCTGGGTGACTCCCACAAAATAGTCCAAGGAATCTGGACTAAGTGGCAAAGGATGTTTATCGTGGCACATCCATCACCTCTTAATGGAAATTTGCTGCGTGCTATAGGATAAACTTTTTCACACTAGTGATATGTAACAATGCTGTCTTTATGGACAAACTTTGTGAAAAAAGAGTGTGATAGAGCAGTCTGACTAAATAAATATATAATCCATCTATCTCTGTTTTAATATAAAATCTGTATGGAAGAGTAATGTATCACTGCAGCAATCGTTAAATTTCCCTGGCAGTTCTGCTACACAACTATTTGTTGTATTTTTGAAGCTTGCAGGGAACTACCAGAACTGTACAACTTACCTTTCTCCCCCACCCCCAAGAGTTTTCTGAGATCTGTGGAACTGGAAAGTAAAAAAAAAAAGTTTCCAGTTCATTATCCTGTTTTAATTCATTGCCTTCAACTCAATCTGGTGAATGCTAGAAGTAATGATATCCCTACTGAATCCATAGATCTTATCCAAAGTAAGTCCAAAATGCTTTTAATTCAGAGTGAAGTCTTAAGGAAGAAAGCAAAAATTATCTTTATTCCCTTGACACTGGAAATTTAAATCAGTGAAAAATGCCTGCTTCCTATATGTGGCAATGTTCAGCATCACCACAAGAAAGTTTTAAGAAATCAATAATTTTTTTGGTCTGTCTAGTTTTAGTTTCCCAGTTTTTGTTTTCACAGATGGAGACTCAGGAAAGTGATACCAACATGATGTTATGGTTTGTAAAACCACAGAAGGTTCAGCTACTGGTGATGACTTCA
Source organism: Protobothrops mucrosquamatus (assembly GCF_001527695.2). NCBI lineage: Eukaryota > Metazoa > Chordata > Lepidosauria > Squamata > Viperidae > Protobothrops > Protobothrops mucrosquamatus. The sequence continues at coordinate 465,897 of NW_015386646.1, read as the reverse complement.
GGGTCAAAACATTTTTAATGTATTGATTGTATTTATTTATTTTGCAATATGGCACCAGGATTATTTATCTAGGTTCTTATCTATGAATAACAGGAGGACATTTTAAGTCTGGCTGATATCTGCTAAACAACATTATTATTTGCACAGAGTGCAATGATCACTCAGCATGAGGGAACAGAAAATTTGGTGGACATAATCCAACCAAATCTAACACAGTTAACTGCCTTCCCAAGCAGTCTTTCTGCTAATTCATGCTGCATGACCACTATTTCTTTCACAGCTTTGTTTCAGCCACAAAAGGAAGAGCAACACCAAGAAATGATTTTACTGAAATTGAGTGGTTGAGAAGAAAAGGTTTAACTACAGTACACAATCCCCCCCACACACACACACAAACACTACAGTCAGGATGTAGTTTATTAAATCAAGAAATATACTACTAGCTGACTTCAGTTTTGGCAACACAGCCCCTCAGTCTTGGACTACATGATATCTGATGATTAGTTGATGGGAATTGGAGTCTTATAACAAACAACACTAAGCAATAAGTATATATATGACATTCCACTTATTCTATGTGCTATATGTAACACATAACACCAAGAGCTAATGCATAACACTTCAACTTTGCCCCAAGTCTTTTCTTTTATTGAAGAAAAAGTTGCTTGCTAAGACAACCTTAATACGGAATGAAGATTTGATTTAGTTACTGAAGCAAATGGAAACTGATAAATCAATCTTTGTCAAACTGGTACCTTTCAGAGTTTGCAACTCCAAACATTCCTTGCTAAGATGATCAATGGCCACAATAACTATTGATTGGGAAAATTCCATATTTCCGGAAGGAAGGAAGGAAGGAAGGAAGGAAGGAAAGGAGGGAGAGAGGGAGGGAGGGAGGAAGGAAGGAAGGAAGGAAGGAAGGAAGGAAGGAAGTTCAGAAATAGACAACCAATGAACATTAGCCATTGACGCAATCGGGGCTCAACATATTTTATCAGTGCATCACATCATCACTTTTCAATATATTCAGTTTTGGATTTTTCATATGCAAATTACCTCAAAAAAACCCAACATTTTTTTCTTTGCAGATAACCCCTTTGCAAATTGTAATAGGAAATAATTTCATGTCTTTATTCCTTAGATTAGGTTCTTTGTGCTACCGCTTTTACCTTTTATATTCAGGGCTCATATAAAATTCCAATGGTATTTTTTTTCCCCTCTTGGGTGATACATTCTATAGCTCCTTCACAATGAGGGTAGGGGAAATTTTGTTTGGTGTAAAAATAATCTTGCTGAAAATGAACTTGCGAAAGTTCATTGCCAAAGAATCATATTCGCAAGCACCTTGTGGAAGTGGTCTATAAAAGGTTGAAATTTTATATTAGAACCCAATATTTTTTTTATTCACCCAATTTATTTGGCTGCCCATCTCAACAAGTGACTTTGTGTCAAGTAATGAGTGACACATTAGACAATATATAACCCAATATAATACAACACTCTTCTGTTTTATTCATAGGTCAAAGCTATAGGCATTCTGAAGCCTCTGGCTATACTTTTTATATTCTGCCCTTGGTCCTCAATTTGCACTGGTGTGCCTACATACATAAAGGTTTGCCTTGTATATGCCAGAATGGGACAACTCCCCAAGGTCAACTCTTTATGGCCAACTCCAATTCGGCATGGTCAACTTTCCATGGGACAACTGCCAACTTAGTTCCTTTGATTTTTGTTGACCATGTTTTCATCAAAATTATTTTGTCTCTTGTATCAAAGGAAATAATTCCTATGGCTACTAGCTTCTGTAATGCTTTGATGAATAATAAAAGGAACTATTCCTGGGTTGAATTGTCCCATGGTGAGTTGACCGCAGCAAGTTGGCCATGGGGAGTTTGCTGCAGTGAGTTGTCTATGCATCTCAGGCAGGATGCTAAGTGTTGGCTACCACAATAACCATTCATGCAGTTACCTTGGCAGCCCAATAATTTACCTGTTTATTCAAAAATCAGTTTGAATATGTTGGCTGTCTTTAAATGTGTCTGTTTATAGGCAGGGTGGAAACCTATAGCTCACCAGATGGTTTTGAAAGACAGATCCTCACATTCCTCACATTTCCCCTGGAGGCTAAAGCTGCTGGAAGATGCTGTTCAGCAACAACAGGTATACTACAAATCTATTCGCCCTTCCATAGCCCCAAGAATTGCAGAAGCAGGACTATGTAACCTTTACAGTGATATTACTACACTCAATCATTGTTGACTGATAAAGATGTAAAAGCCAATCAAATCCACAAGGGAGAAGTGGGAAATGGAAAGCAAAAATAAAGTTTGATGATGGTCAGGGAGGAATGCTAAATCTTCCTCAAATTAATGAGTTTTAAGGGAAGCAGGAACCACGATCAGCTCTACCACTGTTCATTAAAAGCAATTAGCAAGACTAGAGATTGATTTTTCTATTATATATTCATATTTTGCCATAGAAGTGCTATTTTCTCAGCTATGAAAATAAAAAGATGCCTCATATCAACAGATTGCTGGAGCTCGCTGTTGTGCAAATGCACCATTCTCAATCCAATGCAGGTGGTGCTCGACTTACGATCACAACTCAGCCACAACATTTCCATTGCTAAGTGAGATTTTCCCCATTTTACAACTTTCTTGCCCCAGTTCTTAAGTGAATCACTGCCATTGTTAAATTAGTAACATGGTTGTAAAGTGAATCTGGCTACTCCACTGATTTTGCTTGTCAGAAGGTCGCAAAAGGGGATCACATGATCTTGGGACACATTGACAGTCGTATGTACGAAGCGGTTGCCAATTATCTGGATTTTGATCATATGATCATGGGGATGTTGTGAAAAATGGTCATGTCACAGGACTCCAGGGCTCTGCAGCTGTCATAAATATGAAGCAGTTACTAACTGTCAGAATTTTATATAGGACATTTTACAGTAGTCTAATTGGGGAAGGTGTCACTGGGGTGTGAGTAATTTTGAGCAGAGAACCCTGATCTAGGAAGGAGTTTAACTGTTCATTTCTTAGGAGGTAGTGCCTGTCTAAAGGCATGTTTGGAAATTAAAAAAAAAAAAGATTCTTACAGGCTGATGCTTTCTTTGTTTTGTAGCATGTGAACATCCCATTAGTCAATTAAATCTCTTTTTAAAAGATGGCAGATAGAAATCTTACAGAATCCCTGTTCTGCAACATCAAGCATTGCCTTGCATAAATCTCACATCTATCAAATATCAGCTAAACCATGGAGCTGAAAGACTTAAAACAAGCCCTCATGGGTGCATAAGTGTACTTTTACCGCCCACTCCCACATTTGTACAATCTTGGTGTTTGTCCTTGGGAGACACCATTTGTGAGCTACCAGCTCTTAACATTCACTTTTGATTTTTAAATAGTAGATTAACAGTACGTCCAACAGAGGTTCCAAAAACAACCGTTTGCACCTCCTATGTTTTGGGCAAATATTCTGTAAAAGAAAAAGAAAAAAGCAGTTTCAGAAACCTTTGTAAACATTCTAGATTTAACAGCCAGAGCAAATGAGAGACGGTGGTGTGAATTTTCATATCTCTTCCTGGCCTGATTGCGCCTAAAGATGGACAGAGCCATGATCAATATTGAGTCACGGGTCCCTAAAGAAACACTTAATCTTTTTCAACATAGGAGAAAAAGCACAAGGTAAACTAACACCCTCTTGGCTAAGTCTGAAATATTAAATGAATTTTGGCTGGAGAATAATAAACCGTGGGAGATGGTTTCTATTTCTCAAAGAGAGGTCTCCTCCATCACTCAGACAGCTGGCCAAGAGCATTAATGAGGCTCATTTTTGGCAGATGTGGGTCAACCCACGTAAATCAGAGCAGTAGCTGCGAGGCAAGGGAGGAGAGCAAAGGAATTGATTTCTGGGAAATAATGAAGAACTCTATTTGACCAGGAGCAAGGAATCACTGTTTTCTTTTCCCAAGAGTATCTCAACGTTCCTAAAAAGGAATAAAAAGCGAAACAAAACAAAACTGAAAAATGCATGACAAACACACAGTCTATTCTATCTGTCCAATTTTTTTTTCGGAAGCAAGACAGGAGGAAGTCTGGGTAGATAGGATGAATTCACAAGGGCATTTTCTGGACATTTATATATGGGGGATGTCACATCAACACATGCTCAATATTGGCATTTCCTACTAAGCAGCATGAATTTTGTCCCATTCTATTTTGAGTATTATACAAAGTATATACTGAGCTGTGGTGGTGCAGTGGTTAGAATGCAATATTGCAGGCTAATTCTGATGACTACCAGGGGTTTGATCCTCATTGGCTCAAGGTTGACTCAGCCTTCCGTCCTTCTGAGGTCAGTAAAATGAGGACCCAGATTGTTGGGGGCAATATGCTGACTCTATGAACCTCTTGGGGAGGGCTGTAAAGCACTGTGAAGCAGTATATAAATCTAAGTGCTATTGCTACATTAAAAGACTATACATTTCATGCTCTACAACAGTGGTTCTCAACCTTTTTAATGCCGCGACCCCCAACCGGTCGTAAGTCGAGGACTAAACCGGTCGTAAGTCGAGGACTAAACCAGTCGTAAGTCGAGGACTAAACCGGTCGTAAGTCGAGGAATTTCCCTGCCCGGGAGCACCGCACATGTGTGGTTCCGCCCCCTGCGCCGGCAGAGGTGTAGCTGGCAAGCGGCAGAGACGGAGCAGGCCGACCACCAGCTGGCCCAGCTCAAGGGAGGTAAGGCACCCACCGGAAAAGGGGAAAAAAAATGGCAGACAGCCTTGCTTGGCGACCCCCGTGAAATGGTCAATCGACCCCAAATGGGGTCGCGACCCATAGGTTGAGAACCGCTGCTCTACAAGGTCTAAACATGAAGTTTGAAATGTTGCTCAAGATTGTTTTTTCTTTTTATTTTTCTGTTATCTTTCAATTATTGTTCCGGTAATATATCTGAATTTTCCTAGTTTTATCATTTGGGGCATAATGCAAGTTGTGTTTCTTATAGTTGTCTGGCTATATTAATGTACTTTGAATGTTAACATTTTAAATCAGAGAATTAAAAAAAACTTTTTCCTCCAAAATGCAAAAATAGTTTATGCTTTTCCATTTTCTGTCATATATGCACATGACTTTGCTTTTTTTCAATATGTCAAAGATTATTTGGCCTTAACAAAATTACCGGAAAGTGGGTGGGGAAAGTTTAAAGTGGCAAAATGACACCTTTACTGTCCCCAAAAGTTTTATTTGCCTACCACTTTTATATTTCTGTCTCATTCTTAAGATTTCCAATATTGTCAGGAGGTGATAGATGATGCTAGTGTCGTTTTCTTTTCCTATTACAGATCTATCTCATTTGGGGTAGGAGAATTTTTGAGATAGAGGTTTTGTGTGTGTGTGTGTGTATGTGTGTGTGTGTGTGTGTGTGTGTGTGTGTGTGTGTGAGAGAGAGAGAGAGAGAGAGAGAGAGAGAGAGAGAGGTGGGGGAGAGGGAGAGGGGGGAGAGTAAATGTAGGGTTCAATTGTAAAATGTAAAACAAGGGAAAATGAAGAGAGCTGAGAAATGATTGTGCAAAGAGAGACAACACCCATCCAGTCTTTCTTAACTAAAGGAACAATGCCACATAACCCCATGAGATTTCATTTTAAAAAATCTTCAAAAAGCCTCTTTTTTTTTTGTGTTAGACTCAGAATTTTTGACTCTTAATTCAGCACTAGCAAGAGGACAGCATCTTCCCAACACCTAATGCCTCTGACACTTGTGTCTGCTCATAGTCAAACTACATATTACACAGCATGTCTGTCAGTCAGTCAATCAATTAGTCTTATAGCTTGCTAGGACCATTCTGCAGATTTTGAGAGGGGTGCACTTTTGGGGGGAAATTAATCACCTCCCCATTATTTAGATTGGGGAGAGCTCATGCCCTCAATGCCAGAGTTTACAAAAAGTAACTGGGTCTTTTTGAAAATGAATAATTGTCTATTTTGCTGAAAGAGACAGCAGGAGCTGGAAAACATCTAAGCTCTTTTTTATACACGCTTTATAAAAATCCTCATAAATCCTTTCTTTAGAACATAACAGGAAATTTATAAACAGCTACTAATTTTTAATCCCAACTAACTTTTAACCCCAACTAAATAACTACTAACCCCAACAATGAACAATTATTGCTAATCTGAATGATTATTTTGTGGTGTTAATGTTTATTTGGTTTTTGTCTTGTCTATTGATCATACATTAATTCATGTGGCAAGCATTAAATGATTATGAATAAAGCTCTATTTATTTTAGATAAAAGTATCTTAGTGAGTGGAAGACTCATGAATCAAAACCCACACTGACATGGTGTCATCACATAACTATTCTCAATTGACTTGGTGCCATTTTTCAATGTTATTTGTTTAAATAAATAAATGTAAATAACATTTAATAAATTGGCCTTGTGATTCTATTACAGCCCAAGGTCAGAGCAAGAACAATGCTGTTGGGACAGGGGAGTGTCAAAAAGGGAGTGGTGTCAAAAAAAAAGCCAAAATGGTGATTTTGCCTTTTGATTATGCATACAACATCAACACAAATAAAGAAGGGCTCCAGCTGCAGAGTTGCAACTGCCATCTTGTGTTTTTTAAATTCCTTCTGTGGACGCCCCTATTTTTGAAGAAGTGTGATCTTTTATGAGAGACATTCACAAAACCAGTTTTCTTAGGCTTACAAAGTCTAAAGGACAGAAGGACAAAGTTTGTTTCTACATCTTACTCTTCAACTCAGGTATAGTGAATATTGGCCTTTATACATCATACTGTAAGTTAAGACACCAGTTCAATATTCACATTTAAGCCAAACAAAGCATCATCTGCTATGCATTTTTCCTTTCTTGGCCTTTCCTCTTTATGTTAACATATAAAACTTTCACTTTCTGCCACACAAGAACTTGAGAATATTAACTGAGGTCTTCATAATACTATATCTGTGTTGTTTTACACAATCTAATGAGAACAGGGAACTAGGTTACAGTCCAAACCACATCCTTCAATCAAACCCAGCAAAATGAATATTATAAAATAGAAGACCCCATCACCAATGCAGAATGCTTCAAGTCTGATGCCAAGAGACTTTACAGGAAGAAAGTTAGGGGCCTCCAACATAATATAAATTGTGTCTTGGTGTATAGCCGAAAGTGTGTGCCTGCTATCTTTACAGATCCTTGCACACTATATCTTTAAATGTAAAATGTAAGCAACAGGGCTGCCAAACAATTACAGTGTTTAGAGAACTTGATGACCTACATATGTTTAAAATACTGCTCTATGTTTAGACTAATGTGATTGAAAACATTCTGCAAAGAGTAAGTATAAATTTGCAAAACTTCATTAAAAAGAACTTTTGAAGGAATCAAGTGCTTATAGTGTAGGATATAGTGATCAACATTAACGTGTACCAGAACCTCAGTATTGTTGAAAGAGTGCAGATCATGTTTACTTTCCCCAAAGAAATGACATAATCTTGATAGGGAATAACAGTTTTGTTAAGGCACTGCTTAAGAAATTCTGAGATTAAATCCATCCAGGCAATTATGACCACAATGCATTTCAGCAGTGCACAGAATTATTACTGTGACCTGCAATAAGGTAGACAAGACAGCGTAATGAGTTCACCTCTCCAAATCTTCTGGAAGTCCCTCAAAATGTGGCTAAATCAGTAGGCTTAAGGATCCCAGGAAAACAGAGAAGTGTATGTAACAATGAAGATACTCTCTCCTAATCTTTTAAATTAATATTAATGTTTCATTATGGAATAATTTTTAATGTTTGTTTCTTTTTATAGTCTATTTTTATTGCATGCTGCTCAAAGTCACATTTGTGAGATGGGTGGCTTTATAAATGGAATGAAGCAATAGCAATAGCACCTAGACTTATAAATTGCTTCACAGTGCTTTACAACCCTCTCTAAGTGGTTTACAGTGTCAGCATATTGCCCCCAACAATCTGGGCCCTCATTTTACCAACGTTGGAAGGATGGAAGGCTGAGTCAACCTTGAGCCAGTGAGAATCAAACTCCTGGCAGTCAGCAGAATTCGCCTGCAATACAGCATTCTAACCATTGCACCACCACAGCTCCTGGTGAATGAATGAACGAACGAACGAATGAATGAACTGTGACTTTGTATGCATGCATAAAAAGGCAGGACGTCAATCATGCTGCCATACTCATCACTTTAACTTTTTCAACCCTCCTTGCAGACACCAGTAATAACGTGAGATTATATCTTTCACTATTTAAGTATGCACAGATTGTCCTTGACTTACAATAGTTCATTTAGTGACCGTTCAAAGTTATAATGGGATTGAAAAAAGTGACTTATGAACATTTTTCATACTTATGACCGTTGCAGCATCCCTGTGGTCACGTGATCAAAATTCATATGCTTGACAAATGGTTCATATTTATGACGGTCATAGGGTCCTAGAGTCATGTAATCATATTCTGTGACCTTCTGACAATCAAAGTCCATGGGGAAGCCAGATTTCCTCAACAACTGTATTACTTACTTAACAACTGCAGTGATTCACTTAACAATTGTGTCAGGAAAAGTTGTAAAATGGGGCAAAACTCACTTAACAAATGTTTCACTTAATGACAGAAATGGGCTCAATTGCGGTCATAAGTCGAGGACTACCTGTAGTATATGTATACTATTCTGCTGTCCTATTATTTTAGATATTTTGCATAGTCCAATATGAACATTTGTTTTTACACACACACACACACACATATACACACATGCACACATATATTCATGCATACATATATTTAAAAAGCACCACTCACAAAATCTTTAGCAAGGCTTTCCCAAACTGTAGTGCCTCCCTTGCGAAAATGCAGACAGAGTCTTTTGTTGCATTGTTATTGAACAATGGATATATACAGTACATATATATTGTAGATCCACTTTTCCCAGAGTTCCATTCTATTGTTTACATTGTTCCTTTGTGTTCATGCTGGTAAAGTCCATAGGGGAGGTGTGCACATCAAGATTACACTAAAGGGAAGTGTGATGACAAAAAGAAAAATTAAGAACCCTTGCTTTAGAGATTTCAGGCAGGAAGTTATACACACTTTACAACTACCTGATTTTATTAATCTGTCTCTCCTTGACCAATTACACATTGCCAAAAGTTTGTCACTAAGTAACTGTTGTAATTACAATTAGTTCAGTGACACTGAAAGTAGAGTTTAGAGAGGTGTACCTCCCCCCCCCCAAAAAAAAAGTTATCAGTTGCATTATCCTTGATTTGTTAGTGGAAATTTTCCACAAAATTTTGCAGGCATCACTCTTGGCTGACCTATTGCAATCTATTAAAAACAACGAATTTCGTTGATATGAGAAACCCTTGCAGGGTCATTGAACAAATTGGCTCTATTCTTAATCTGAAATTGGACCAGTTTTATCCACAAAGGATATGGTTACCCCCTGAAAAGGGCTCCAAGTTTAGATGTTAATTTAAAACAAATGTCATTGGGTTGGGTCAGAATTTTTTTAAAAAATAGATGTCATCTTGACTATTTCAAGATGCAGCTTACAAACCAGATGAATGTTTATTAAGAAACAACATCAGTGCAGTTCTGAGATTATAAGAACCCTTCTATGATATCTCTGTGGTTTTGGTAAGTCCATTCACAGATCTATGAATAATAATCTATGCCTAATATAGCACACATGGTTTTGTCCACTCAAGCACCTTCTCTTTGAGATTCAATAGATATTATTCTTTAGAGAATTAATACAAAATAATACTATATGGAATTCTGAGGAATAAGAGTTGCTACTTGCAACTTGTACTTTTTATCCTATAAAAAGCCTAAGTAGTACTGAAGTTAATTCTCAGCTAGGAATATTTGATAAAAGGCTGAAGGTACTGTTAAGATAGAAAGAACCACTTTGAACTATAATTCTCAAAGATTGCCATGAAAGAGATTTTAGATTGGTTGAAAATCTAGGAGTTTCTCTCCTACTGTCAGTAAATATGATTACTAGTTCTAACAGCTTTGTCCTATAGACAAAGTGATCCAGGTTTTAGAAAAAAGAAGACCTTCTAGTCCAACCCACTGCTCAAACAGAAGACCCTATACCAGGGGTAGGCAACCTTGGCTCTTTTATGACTCATGGACTTCAACTCCCAGAATTCCTGAGCCAGCATGGCTCAGCTTGGAAACCTCTCCCTTTTCCCTCAGCATGGCTGGAATGAGGAATTCTGGGAGTTGAAGTCCACGAGTCATAAAAGAGCCAAGGTTGCCCTTACCCTGCAGTAGTCTAAGTGCTCTTTGTACATATTTTGACATGCACTATCAATGTATAGGAAGATGGAGTGTGATGCCTTCAAGTTGAGGGAGATTGAAATCTGGCTTACCCAAGGCTTCAGCCATACAGTTAATATAGAACAGGGGTAGTCAACCTTGGCTCTTTTATGACTCGCGGACTTCAACTCCCAGAATTCCTGAGCCAGCATGGCTGGCTCAGGAATTCTGGGAGTTGAAGTCCGCGAGTCATAAAAGAGCCAAGGTTGACTACCCCTACCCTATACCATTCTGGATAAAGGGCCATCCAGTCTTTTCTCGAAAATCTCCAGTGAATGATCTCCCACAACTTCTGGAGGTAAGCTGGTCCACTGTTTGGAAATTTCTTCCTAGTTCTAGGTGGGATCTCTCTTTACTGGCCTTCCACCTTTACTTCTTGTCCTGCCTTCTGATGCTTTGAAGAATAGGTTGACCCTTTCTTCTCTGTGACAACCCCTCAGGTATCATGTCTTGTCCCAACAATTCTGCATTTACTTTCTATGCATGCAAGAAACTTTGTTAAAACATCCAGTCATTTCTGTCACTCATATTTCAAGAGAGTCTGCATAAAATAATGAAAGAATCAGCAGAATAGGTTCCGAACTATTCTGCCCCCCAGAAAATGAAAGTTTCTCCAGCTAGGCATCTCTGTTGTCTCTTAGAAGTCACTCCTGAGTTCCAGCAAGATTCTTTGGAATCCATCTTAACTTTGCTTTATTCAGACAGAGACCTTAGTTTTCTAGATTGATTAAAAGCTTTCTAAAATACTAAGAATGGACATTGCACAAAGAAGCAAATCTGAATCAATCATCTTCTTTCTTTTATAGAGTTTGCAGAAAATCTGCAAATAGAAATATACAACCATTATTACAGAAACACATTTCCTATACTTGCTCAAAGGATTCTCCCTAAAGAATAAATTAACCTTCTTGTTTTATTTTTTATAATCGGGAAAACATGTCTGGAAAAGTAAGCCTTCTGATGTAAACAGAATATATTCCAATTTCAGCTATGGACAATCCTCCAATTGTTACTTTAATATATCAAGATTAGCGCTAGAATTTGACACTATTTTTCAAGAGAGTTATTGTGATAAAGGAAGAAAATAATGTTTTGTGCAATGAAACCTTGATTGTCCTGACTTTCATTTCATGGACTTCAGAAGTAATGGACGAAAATCTACTTGGATTTCAACCCCACCCCCCCCAAAAAAACAAAGTCTGTTATCTCTGAGGCAAACCAGACAATTGATGTAATTGACATAATGTCCATCAATTTTCATCATTTGCATAATTATCTAATTGACCTTTCCCCACCAGTTGCATCCATTTATGCCATTGGCAAATAAAATCAAAACTGGTAAATATCAGGTTTTTGAATGTCACTTCCAATTCAGAATCTGGGCCAAGATCTAAATCAAGGAGCCGTCCCAACAATTCAACTTTCTTGGCTAAGGTCAGATTTATATTCTTTAATGGCATGTTCTTAATTCATCTTTGGGATGAATTAAGTCTACTTGGTAACTTAAGTAGCTCAATAATACTAGTTATTTTCAGACGTTGGAGTTATCAGGAGAAATTGTTTGGCACCTTAACCATTTCCATTTTATATATAGCTCACAGCAGTTAGGAAGAGCTCATCTGTGATGTGGGACTTTCCTAGGACAGTGAGATAGGTGTTGTGGGTTCTCCTCCACTGTTTGATCCTCAGGGCAGCTAGGAGTTACTAGTGAGGCTGTGTGGAATTCACTTTAACTTTCTACTTTTCCAGCCTTGAAGCTTGGATTCTTTTCCAATTGTTAATAAATTGCAACAGGGGTTCAGTTTACTTTATGGTGTACACAAGATTATCTTGGATTGAAATGGCATTCCCTAACTAGATGCAATCTTGAAAACATCTGGAAGTGATTCCATATTTACTTATCTTAGTAGACATACTTCTATGTTATGGAGGCAGAAATGATATTTTGGTAATATAAGTTGCAACAAGTCAGAAAGGCTTCAACTATTTCTGAAAAATGAAATTAGTCCATTGTAGGTAGCTATGACGAGATCCTTCTTGTGAAGTGAGATTGAAAGAATTTTCTTCTCTGCAGTAAAGTTAAACAGCAAGGTTATGCTATTGTGATTCTGTCACTCTTATCCCACACAGTAATAACTTCATACTCACTTTCTCATTGTGTACTTAAATCTGTTTATTTCTTCTGACATTTAATGTATTCTTATGTGTCCCAGTCAGGTATCCTCAGGTAGACATTTAAATTTAGGACCTTAAGAGCTTTGCAGAGCAAAAATCCATCCAGTCCAGTATCCTGTTTCCAACAGTGGTCAGCCAAATGCCTCCAGGAAGACCAAACCTTTAGTCAAATCCTTCTTTTAATGCTGTTTATTTCAACTAAGATTGAGGGGGGGTTTCCCCCTATTTTCTACAGAATTCCACATGCACAAACACACACACATCCTGCCGCCAGCATTTCCTAGATGCCTGAACTTGGTAACTATTTTGTGGTGCAAATCCAATTTAATTTGCACAGTTTTGCTTGATTGAGGATGTTTTGTAATGAATTCAGGCTCCATGAAAAATTCCATACAGATGATATACATACAGGCTATGGCTCTTAATATGGCACAGGTTAAAGATCTCCAAAACTTGGGGAAGGCAGGTGTTTGGCTGCTTTTCTGTCCTTAGAATATTGACTTTCATTAGTGATGATTAAAGTCTGGTTTCTGTATGATCCATTTTCATCTCAGAAACCCATTTTGCCCTTGGGTTGTTGACATAGTTTGAAAGGGATCTACTGTTACTCTTTTAGCAAATATATCTTTCCTACTCTTCTCTAAGTTCATTAAAGGCTAGTTTATTCTTGTTTTTAATCATGTGAGCTAGGCAAAAACCTTCTGTATCTTGTGCAATAGTATGTTTAGAATTATTCAGTCTGATGTTGATACATAGGATTTATTCACAAGAGCCTTTACAGGAAATGTGAAAAGCTAAATGTATGGGTCAGACTTTGCTAGACATAAGAGCAATTTGTTTGTGATATTGCTCATCTAGCTGGATAGGGTTAGATCTGTATCACTTTTCTCCTTAACTTCCTGAGTTCTCCTCCTAAAGCTGTATACTTGCTGGAAGAAAATAATTGTCACAGTTGGGAATGTACCATTCTTCATTCAAGGGTTCTCAGCTATGTGTAATCACACTTAAAAATAAAACCAAGTCTCCTTCAAGCTGACTTCGATTCCTGAATATCAGATGGACATATACGGTATCCATATTGTTTTCTTAATCTCTTCCTGGATGTTTTTTTAATGGCCCAATCTTGGCTGTTGATCCAAGATTTCCTAATAGTCTTCCATCTGACTAGTAACTTGTCTGCTTCCTATTAGCTTTTTGAAATCAGACAAGTGTATTTTTAAAAGCAGCTGTTCAGAGGGTATCATGTTTGGAAGTAAATTATGTAGAAACATGAATCCTGGAACAAGGCCCAAAACAAAACCGTGTCCTTAAAGGTAACCCACAATCCAGTTGCACCTGACCTTCATGCATGCAACAGTTTGTTAGAACCCCTCAGATCCATTTTTGTAAATCAGTCTTTCCATGTGGAGTATATATGAGGGTATAATTAATTATCATTATATTTGCCCTTCCTTAAAGATTCTTTCAAGATATTCGTTGCCAGTTTACATGTTTCAAGGGAGCAAAAAGGGAACAACTACTAGAACTTCCATTTCAAACAATATAATAAGGAACATCTGATTTCTCAAGAATTATGACTTAAATCAGAGAAATGCTGATTATTTAAGCCAGCAACGTCAAACTCGCAACGTCACGTGATGTGTCGCGACGTATCACAACTTTTTTTCCATTGCTGGCAATGGGGTGAGCACAGTTTTGCTATGATGCATCCGGCCTGTGGGCTGGCAGTTTGACACCCCTGATTTAAGCTATAACATAATTTTGTAAAAAATTCATCCTAATAATCAGGGTCATCTAGCTAGAAAATTAATGCAGTTTATGGGGTGCAGCAAATATTACATTTGTTTATTTTGTCCAATTCGATCTATATTTTAAACATTTTTGGTTTTAAATTTTGTTACCTGCCTTGAGGGTACATCAACTGAGACAAATCCTTATTCTGTTGAATAGTGGCAGTATCCCACCCACCCATCCTCAACTGAATCCAACAATACTGCAATCCTGTTTCCAAGATGCCATCTCCTGGAAATAAATTACATGTCAGTATTTATGATTCTTCTTCTACATGGCTACTGCTTCAGACCTACAGCTTTTCAGGATGCAATAGTAAATTGGACTATTTTATTATGCTCTTCCTAGTTAAGCTACTGAATTTGCTACAACTGAGTCAACTGAACCTAGAATGGTTTAAAATGAAGTTAGGCAAATTCATGAAGCTAAGGCCATAAGAATTTGTTTGTTTGTTTAGTAAGGTTACATTATCCAGGAGACTACAATGCTAACACAGAGTAGTAGTTTGGCTGCCTAAGATTGTTAAGCCATTTGGTTCATGTTTGTGCGCTTTCTAAGGTGCACTACAGGGGGTGAGCTAGCTCTGCACCAGAAAGCCATAAGAATTACTAATCAGGATGGATCTCATTATTAAGGTTGTGCAGATATTTGATGGGCTGCTTCAATTTATAAAGGCTCAAGGGATTGGTGCTTGAAGCTGCTTCATAAAGGAATATAATCCCTCCATTGCTAGTAAAAGCCAGGGAAAGGGCAATATTGCTTCATTTTATTTTCTCAGTATACTTTCCCTGTTGCTTCCATCTTCTCTTGGTTATGATAAGGAGAATTGCATCACTTTGGTAGCCCAAAGCACTACAGAGATAAATCAAAACCATGTAATTTAGGCTTATTTTTCACTCATCTATGGCAATATATTGCTCAATATCAGGTTTTCGGAAGCATGGATGGAAGAGTGCTATCAGACAGGTTCTCTTACAGTATATTATTTTCAGAATCTAGTTTTCCACTGTAAAAATGGGGTGTTTTCCTAGGTAGCATTGTGGTTTGCTCCAGAATAGTATAACTACCAACTGCTCTTGGTTAATTGCAAGATTAAATGTTATTTAAAATGATTCAAAACTAGATATAATAAACATTCAACAGATTTAACATTAAAACAACATCTAAATAAATTGTTCCAACATAATCTAACAATTACAGATTTGAGGATCAAAAATACCCAATTCATTCAAAGGTTTTTGAAAATCAAAAAGAATTGGGGCCACTATTTCATCTGAATTATAAAGTAATCATAGTCGTATTTGCCCTTTGACCTTCTGAAGAAATCACATGCTTTGCTTCCTTTCTCTGATTGCTAAAGTAATCCAGATGCTCCTTGCCTGGTGGATATGTGATGTGACCATTTCATACTTAATCAGTCTTTAGAGATTATATTTCCCTCCATATTTTAAAAGAAGGAGTTATGTTTGTCACGATTGACCTTATAGGTTGATGGTTTGTTCCCTTTGTTGAGTACTGAATAAAATATTGTACAATAATCAGATCTATCAGATATTTATGGTTACAGGGATGTTAATGTTTTATTAAGTTAAGTCTTCAGAATATCCAAATGGTCTCTAGAAACATATTGCTTTATTTTTCAAGAGAAAACATTTGCCCGGAAACATCACTGCATCAGAAACAATGAATTTATGTTGTAGTTGTACCTTGTCTGTATTTGGACATATTTCCGACAAATATGTACATACAAAACAAAATGATCTCCTCTGCTTGCCTTTATATCCTGCAGAAGCAAGAGCACTATATGACTTAAACACTCTCTTTATCATTGTTGCACAAAAGAAAGAAGTTTCCTTTTAAAGGCAAGAATGGTGATGTCAGACTAGTACATGTAAGCCTGGTGGATAGAATTCAAATTGGCCTCCTCCTCAAATGTCTTATTGAAGACAGGCCCCTGTTTTATGAGCTCGGTGCCATCTTCTCAAGGAATATTGAGAATCTACATCTATTGAGTGTAGATATGTGTAGATCTCTTTGTGCATGTCATTGCCTTTGCAGGGTTTCAGTAAATGACTTGGTAGAAGTGAGAAGTATGTCTCCCATTGAACTAATTTTAATAACACCTGGAAGTAATCATTTCACACTTCTGGTAGTGGAAGGAAAAGGAGACAAAAGAAAACAGAATGATCTTCATCATGCTCTATGTCAGTGTTTCTCAACCTTGACAATTTTAAGGCATGTGGACTTCAACTCCCAGAATTCCACAGCCAGCATTGCTGGCTGTGGAATTCTGGGAGTTGAAGTCCACATGCCTTAAAATTGTCAAGGTTGAGAAACACTGCTCTATGTTCACTCACTCCTGACTTTGCCTTACCCTGTCACCCACAACATCCTCTTGTCTTTTAGGCCTTCACAGAGAAGCTGTCAACCAATTGGCTGGCTCAGGAGTTCTGGGAGTTGAAGTCCACAGGTTGTAAAGTTGCCATAGTTGCCCACTTCTGACCTAGATGGAATCACAGTTGACAAGTAAAAGCAATTCAAAAAGAAAAGATGTAAAACTAATAGAAAAGAATGCATGGACATTTTCAGGTGAAGTTAAAAGGATGCATTATTGAAACTATTCATGAAAAACGATGGGAAAAATATCTTTCGGCCTTTGATACTTCTCTGTGCATAGATAGGCAGAGAAGATATTTTCATCAAAGGCTATCTAGGTGCCAGATGCTTTCAAGGCAAAAGCTTTCCATCTCAAGATGTTGCCTGCACAGTCAAGCCAGATCCACAAAGCAAAATGGTGCCTTTTTGCACATTCATAATTGAATTCTAAGGAGAACTGTTCTGCTGTAAAACAATTTAAATATTTTTTCTTCTGGCTTGTGAGCCTCATGCATTCAAAATGGTATATTGATACCTTGTAAGATACGGTTCCTATTTCTGATCAGATAGTTTGCCATTTTGAGGAAATAACTAGAACTCTGAAAAATACAATGCACCCAGCCTTAGTCATGTTTATTCAGATGGAAATCTTGTTATGCTTTGACATCAATAAATGTCCCTAATTTCATTATATAGTTATTCCACAGTGATTTTATCTTGTGCTATGTTATGTTATGTTATTATTATTATTTTATGATTATTTTTTATTATTATTTCACTTTACTTTTTACTTTACTTATGTTAAATTTATATGTTCCCCCCACCACCACATCTAATGAAAAAGTGGCTCTGGGCAGCATACAAAAGACAGTTAACATACAAAAAAACTTTTTATTATTTAGGGAAAAAAATTAAAAACCAAAATTAAAAGTAGCAGATGTCAACAACAATAGAGCCATCTCAGTAACTTACAAGTCTCTTGGGGTCCCCAGGCCTGATGACAAAACCAGATTTTGAGGAGCTTCTAGAAAATCAACAGGAATGGAACTAACCTCAGTTTGGAGTGGGGGTGGTGGTGGAAGAAGATGTTCCATAAGGCAGGGACCACAGCAGAGAAGGCTAGCCTCCTGGATCCCACCAAGCGTAGCTCCTTAGCAAATTGGACCCCTAGCATGCTTCTTCTGCTGGACACATAACTATTTGCACCATTGCTTTTTGTATTATATGAAGCTTCTAGATACTCTTCAAGTCTTATATACAGTGCATTGCTGTAGTCCAATTGGGAGGCGACTAGAGCATGAGTGACCATGAGCAGAATCCCTGATTTAGGAAAAGGCACAACTGGTGCGCAATATACAGGTGTGTGAGCAACACACAACTTGTTTGCAACCCAGAGAGGCACAAAAGTGAATGTGATTTCTTATGGAGTTCAAAATGGCATCATCCACAGTCAACAAAGCAGTAATATGCACGTGATTATAGGACAGGAGAAAACCCTAAGATTAAAAAATATATATTCACAGTATAAGTAATGGGCATGCTTACTAGCCACTAAATACCAACTAAGTACTAAAGGTAAGAGAACAGAATGAAATTTCTCATAGAAAATTGTGCTTGATTGAGGGAAGGAAGGAAGGAAGGAAGGAAGGAAGGAAGGAAGGAAGGAAGGAAGGAAGGAAGGAAGGAAGGAAGGAAGGAAGGAAGGAGGCATCTCATCGGGGTCTTTCCACCCTCCGTCATGTTACCATAAATCCTCCTTGTCTGATATATTATTTTTTGAAATCCTGATTTTAGCAGCATTAACATTTGGGCAAAATATTTTACTTCCCACAATTGGGGATCTGCCCACAACAAAAATGACAGCTTAAGAAGCAACTACTTTACTTGTGCCAAAATATTGTGTATGAGAGGGAGGGTTGGACAAACTAAATATATTTCTCATTTGAGAAATACTGTTTGAAATGGGATGCTATCCTGCTTTTAAAATAATGGAAATTAGTTCTAAACAGAAACATGGGCTAATCCTCAGCCAAGAAATATGTTCATATAAGTATTTCACATGACAAGGCCAGAAAAAAGAGATTGAAAATTATATTTATGAGTGGGATCAGAAATTCTGGTGTCCAATAGTTTATCTAATCTGTCTATCTAAATCAAGTCAAAAATCATGAAAAACATATTGTTCCTATTCTGAAATATGGGGATCCAAAAATTTATATTGTCTCTTTTACATATATAGTGAGAAAGATTATTGAGTTCTACAACGTGAAATGCTCAACTCCTAAAATTGCTTATCGGAATTCCCCATATTCTATCACCTGAAACATAGTCTGGATCTAATGAGGTTTTTCCTTTGATGATGATGATGATGATGATGATGATGATGATGATGATGATAATAATAATAATAATAATAATAATAATAATAATAATAATAATAATAATAATAATAATAATAATAAACAATTGTCGATAAGAAAGACAAAAAAGTCTGGATAGTGGACGTGGCAGTGCCA
>NW_015386646.1:432571-446580 GCF_001527695.2 Protobothrops mucrosquamatus | reverse complement strand
GAACTGGAGAAGATAACAAAATACAAAGACCTACAAATAGAAATAGAAAGACTGTGGCAAAAGCAAGCAAGGGTAGTACCAATAGTAATAGGCGCCTTGGGTGCAATCCCAAAACAACTGGAGCACCACTTGAACACCATTGGCATTGACAAATTCACCATTAGTCAATTGCAAAAGGCGGCCTTACTAGGAACTGCTTTTATCCTGCTACGATATCTGTAATACCATCAAACATCCACATCTGCCTATCCCAGGTCCTTGGTAAGGACTCGATAGGTAGACAAAATGCCAAATCCAGTCTGAACATCTGGCTGACTGTGCAATGATCCATAATAATAATAATAAAAAGTTGGAAGGGACCTTGGAGTCATCGAGTCCAACCCCTGCTCAGGCAGGAAACCCTACACTATTTCGGACAAATGGCTGTCCAGTCTCTTCTTAAAAACTTCCACTGTTGAAGCATTCACCGCTTCTGGAGGCAGGGTGTTCCATTGGTTAATTGTTTAAACTGTCAGGAAGTTTCTCCTTAGTTCTAGGTTGCTTCTCTCCTTGATTAGTTTCCATCTGTTGCTTCTTGTCCTGCCTTCAGGTGCTTTGGAGAATAGCTTGACTCCCTCTTCTTTGTGGCAGCCCCTGAGATATTGGAAGACTGCTATCATGTCCCCCCTCGTCCTTCTCTTCATTAAACTAGACATACCCAATTCCAGCAACCGTTCCTTATATGTTTTAGCCTCCAGTCCCCTAATCATCTTTGTTGCGCTTCTCTGTACTCTTTCTAGAGTGAAGCATTCACGAAGAAGCACTGAGGGACAATTTTTTGCTTGAATGTGCCAGCATAAAGCATCAATAAGCAAATCTACATCATGTGACAGATTGAGATCTGCATACATGCCCATGTAGTTGGGCATTAACTCTAGCTGAGAAGGCCTCCTCTTCTTCCTTAGTGATCTTATTATTGATGTTGCTTTTCCTTCCTTCCTTCCTTCCTTCCTTCCTTCCTTCCTTCCTTCCTTCCTTCCTTCCTTCCTTCCTTCCTTCCTTCCTTCCTTCCTTTGGCTAACCTTGAGTATTAGCAATAGAGGTGATACAGGAGGCCTCTTTGAGTTGCATGCAAGTTGTATGTTGCCAATACATGAAGTAAACTGCATTGAACCAGATAATTAATATCCCAAAAGGAACTTCTTGGGATAAAAGGTGTTCATTGTGCAATTATCATACTATTTGTATAGAAAATGTTTGATGGTATGCTGATTCTTGATAGAAGAATGTTTAATGTTTTAAAAATTAGTTCAAGCAGATCTCGCTATAAACATAATCACAATCCAGAAAATTGTTGTGTAAATTAGCACTATTACTTAACAAAACATAAGTTCAGGTTTTTTTAGATTTTTGTCCCACCTTTTTTCATATACAACTCAAGGCAAATGTGCCAAATACCCCTTTCTCCTCTTATTTTCCTACAAACACAACCCTGAGGGGTGAGGTGGGCTGAAAGTAAGGTACTGGTCCAAAATCATCATTTTATGCTTAAGGCAGGACTAGAACTCACAATTTCCTGGTTCCTAGCCTGGTGCCTTAACAACTATACCAAATTGGCTCCCTTGACTTGGCACCAAAATCAATCAATTTAATCAGATAGTTTCAAATATTAACAACAAAAAAATTAGAATCTGTAACACAGAAATAAAGCAAAATTGCATTAATTCCAAGGCAAATACATAACTAGGCAAATTATTCTCATAAAACATTGGAGCTTTACTGCCCTTATTTTAATACACCCATATAAAAATAACTACATCATCATCATCTGAAATGTTTTTCCAGTCAAGATTTTTGCAAACATTTGGCTCAGTTATTCTTGTTAGCAAGGGAAATATCCAAATTTTGTGCTATTTGAAGTCATTCTTACTATGAGTAACAACTCTCTGTTGGTCATCAAGCAGAGAATCACCTTAAAAAATCATAGAATCCATTGACCTAATATGATTGATGGCAGTAGATGAAATCAGTTCTTAATCTGACATATGGCTATAAATGATTTGTTTACACATTATGTAAGAATTTGCAAACATGTAGGCAGTAGGGTGTTATTTTTTCCTTTAACAGGCTAATATAAGAAAAAAGGAACTTCTCACGCTATTCCAAAGAGTTTAATTTATGTTATGTGAAGTGCTTACTTGTCTCCCATTTTCTTCTCACAAAGTCTCTTTTTTTGGTTCCCATTTTGTATTCCTTGGGATTCCTCTTTCTTTTGTTCCTAAACATTATCCTTTTAGTAAGACAGACAGAAAGTTAATAGTAATTTGACAACAGAATGTAATGCTAGTCTGAAGAGTAAAATGGCTGCCCTTTCCATTCCCCATGCAGAATTGATAACAATAATTCCTCCTTCAACATGTCTTATTATTCATTACCCTGACACACACTGAAATTCTTGATCTCAGTATGCTCATCCACACAAGAATTTGATGTGCCAGTATTCTAAAATTTAAATATTTTCACAAAAATAGGGAGTCCATACAAAGCTTGAAATAATGTCTCACAAGGCAAAGTGGGCTCAGAGTTTACATGGAAATATGATTTCTAAAGGGGAGGGTGCAGAAGTCTGTAGAAAATGGCCTTGGAGAGCAACTACCAATGACTGAGGACAGAGGGTGGGAAGAGAGGCATTGCCTTCAATGAAATGAAGTACAGTAAACCGACCACCTCTTCTGGCAACAGAAGTTTGCCTGAAATGGTATAGGGTTTCCTGCCTGAGCAAGGGGTTGGACTAGATGACCTCCAAGGTCCCTTTCAACTTTACTATTATTACTATTACTAAGTTAGAAAACACCATCATGGATGAGGAGCAAGAAAAGACAGTTGGAAGCTGTGTATGTGGGGAACCTGAAGTAGGTGAAGGGTAATATCATCTATTCTATTCTATTCTATTCTATTCTATTCTATTCTATTCTATTCTATTCTATTCTATTCTATTCCCATCCTCGACAAATGGCTAGTGGTATCTTTTTGCCAGATGGATCCCATGGATTAAATCTAGTCCAGCGCCAAATTGAGCAGGACCCCAAACATGTTTAGAGAAGCTTACCCTTTAAGATGAACAGGTAAAACAGAAGCTCATTTTCACTGAGATTACAGCTGGGGGATTCAGGGTTAATATATTTTCTACTCAACACAGTCCTAATTATGTTCTTTCATGTCCACAGCAAGATAAAAACATGCTGAGTTTTATGTGTCCAATAGCCTATTTGATTTTTTGGTATCAGATAGAAGCCTTCATGAACCTTCACTCCAAATAAGCATGCATGTCTTTGACCATGAAACATGCAATAGTAGCAATAATAACAACAATAAATCAGCCTTAATTAGCAAATGTGCCAAAGAAGGAATTCATTTTCATCCCTGAGGCCATTCTTCTCTTCTGATTTCTTTAATAGTTCTCCAGTTTTAAGTCTAGCATTCTAGAAGTTATACTTGAAAACCATCAGTAAGTAATCATAACTGTCTGGTTGTGATTTAGTGGGTACACAAGTCTTTGTACAAGGTTAGCTATGAATCTGAGTAATTCCCAGGTGGTACACCAGCCCCACTGTGCTCTGAGATACCCTGGCATTGCTTCTCATTCTTCACCTTTGTTCATGTGTTTCTTGTAATTCATTACACATGTTAAATTATTTCCCTTGCATTTATATGGCTAACAGAGGCTGCCATTGGTTTGCAAAAAACTACACTCAGGATGTACAAGTTGTTTTATTAGGCTGTTTTATTGTCCTTCAGTCCTGAGGACCACTGATCTTCCAGATCACTATAACTTCCCACCCGTGGCTGTTTTGTGAACCTTCCCTGCAAAAATATTTACTGCCATCTCTGAATTCTCAGAGGCTTAGTTAAAGAAAGACATAACATGTGCAAAGAGAAAAAAAAGTCTGGTTATGGGTAATTGTGAGCTGCTTCTAATACTTGGAAGATTCAATCTTAAACTATAATCTCCTTCTGTAGTCCAGTTAGCACACCTCTGGAACAATTTTCATTTTGGCATTGACTAGTTTAGAGTGATTTGCAATACATCTGCCAAACCAGCTTATGTTTGAGGTGCAGAATCTAAACAAGCATGTATAATTTCTTTTGGACTGAGGGTTATTCCAGGTTTTGTAGGACATGTGTAGGGCCACTCTCCAAACACAGAATCGCAAATGTCACATTCTGAAGGTCTGGGGCTATCTTAAGGCATGAAGTGAATATGATTATGACTTCTTCAAAGCTTAATTAACCCATTTCTCTGCTTTAAAAAAAACCCAAATTACAGAGTGAACCAAATTTAGCTGCTTTTTCCTCGTAAGGATGTTCTCTGAGTATTGTGAACTACAAAAGCACTTCAACCCTAATCTACTCCATCAGATGTGTATGACATCTAACCTGAGCATATAAATGAATGCCACCATTGGGGGGGGGGTGAAGAAATATATTCCATCATATTGTTTCTGATGGCTGAGGGTGTTGTTTACACTTTCTCAATACTAGGAGAGTACAGTAATGGTTTCAAGTTGCATTAGGACAATGTATATCAGAATTTCTCAACTTCAGCAAATTTAAGATGTATGGACTTCAACTCCCAGGATTCCCCAGCAGGCAGAATTCTGTTGAAATTCACACGTTTAAAGTTGCTGAGCTTGAGAAAAACTGATCTATATCCACAAGATTTTCAGGCTTCATTACTTGAAGCTTACTTCTGAAAAATTGTATAGGGCTGAATCAGGCCAAGTCAGAATTCTAAATGAAGAGCCACTAAATGAGTCTTTTATCCGATGTTGCCCATAATAGGAACATTATGTAATCATAAAATGTTACTTTCCCTCCCCCCTATTTTTTAAAAATTCAGATTGTTACTTCTATTTCTGGATCCTGAGTTCTGCTCCCTTTCCTCAGAGCAGAGTATACAGTACTTGGCTAGAATTATAGTCAGTGCCAAAACTTTCCAATAGAAAAACCCGTTGGGGCCACAGTCCAGCACTTTGAACAAAGCCTGAAACATCTGGAAATAGTGGCAGAACAACATCTGCAAAACCTTCAGAAACATAGGAGGAAAACAGAATTACCAATGCAATAATCAATGTGGGTAACTGAATTTCAAAAAGCATAACATTTGATACATATGCCTTATCTCACCAAAATTATACTCTGCTACATATTGTGCATTGCTTTTTGCTCGTTGCTGATTTGAGCCAAAGCAAATGGGATGCAAAGATTTTGCATTCAAGCATTTTAACGGATGTCCACAGTGTGTAGCCAAGTAGGATCCTCTTCAGATTTATGACACATTAAATGTTGTGTAGAAATTCAAAGTAGCCCTTTCTTGGAAAAAGGAAAAGTCAAAATGGTTAGAATTTTAACAATAACAATAACAACAACAATAACAACAATAATGACAATGATGACGACGATGACGATGATGATGTTGGAAGGGATCTTGCAGGTCATCTAGTCCACCCCCTGCTCAGACAGGAAACCTTATACCATTTCAGACAAATGGCTGCCAGTCTCTTCTTAAAAACTTCTAGTGTTGGAGCATTCACAGCTTCTGGAGGTAGGTTGTTCCACTGATTAATTGTTCTAACTGTCAGGAAATTTCTCTTTAGTTCTAGGTTGCTTCTCTCTTTGATTAGTTTCTATCCGTTGTTTCTTGTTCTGCCTTCAGCTGCTTTAGAGAATAGCTTGACTCCCTCTTCTTTGTAGCAACCACTGAGATATTGGAACACTGCTATCATGTCACCCCTAATCCTTCTCTTCATTAAGCTAGACATACCCAATACCAGCAGCCGTTCTTTATATGTTTTAGCCCTAATCATTTTTGTCCCCTAATCATTTTTGTTGCTCTTCTCTCTACTCTTTCTAGAGCAGGGGTGTCAAACTGCCAGCCCATGGGCCGGATGCATCATAGTGAAAACGCGTCCACCCCATTGCTGGCAATGGCAAAAAAGTCGCAACATGTCACGTGACATTGTGTGTTTGACACCCCTGTTCTAGAGTCTCAACATCTTTTTTACATCATGGTGACCAATACAGTATTCCAAGTACGGCCTTACCAAGGTGTTATAATGGGGTATTAACACTTCATGTGATCTTGATTCTATCCCTCTGTTAATGCAGCCTTGCACTGTGTTGGCCACTTTAAAAGGACATCAAACAAAAAAAAAAACCAACAAACCAACTCTGACTCAGGAGAGAAAATGCAGATTTTGTAACCTTTTAACACATTTCAATTTTCAGCACATTTCTATGGAACACAGTGCATCCAATTTCCAAGGAAACATGGATCTATGCTTGAATTTTATGCTAATAGGTCTGATTCATGAACATCCATAGGATGGGCAAGAAGGAGCAAAGATGACATCTATGTGATGTTGCCATGATGCAAATCTCACCACAAACTATTGACACATGTCAGGGTGCAAGTATAAATGGCAGCATTTGGGTTGAAGAGAACAGTTGAAGAGAAACATTTCAGTGCATCACTATTATTCCCCCCCCCAACCCCAAGTGATCTATAAACCAGGTTTAAAAAAAAACATCTGACAAGAGTTGCTTCACAATTCACACAGATGTACACAGGGGTACTTTAATCCTCAATTACAAAAGGGCCAAATGTCACATGGAACCATCTTCTCAAAACAATATATCAAGAAAATGTCAGTTGCAGGACTTTTTATCATTTATGGTGGACATGTGATAAGGCAAAGAAATATTGGAAATATTCATATATTAATGCAGAAAATTCTTAAAGTGAACTTGAAAACCGCTTCTGGACTTTGCGCTTGAGGTGGAAAAAAATGATACTGTGATTTTGGGTTTTACTGATTAGACTGATTTGCTGATACAGAAATGGCTAGTGCATACTACTATAGAAATGTAAAAAGTTGAGATTTGATTTTAATGTCTGATTTAACTGCAACAGAGAGAGTCAGAAGTCAATGCCTTTTGTTTCTTCTCTTCTCTTTTTTCACACTTTTTTGTTTTCCCTTTCTCTACTGTTGTCCCTTACTATTTGCTCTTGTATTTTCACATGTTATGTTATAAATGAATAAAAATAATAAAAATAATAATAATAAAAGAAAATGTCAGTTGCTGCACAATCTTTTGCAACTAGATGATTACTGAATAAGATCTTTGAATATATAATTTTATGGATTATATGCTTAAGTGCCAAGTATAATTCTTATATATAAAAATATGAACAAACTGTAATTAGACCAGAATTAGTAATAACAATAAAGAATCCCATAGCTCCCCATTATTGGGTTTCTCAAAAGTAGAATTTATTGAAAATTCAAGTTAGTTGGCACCTACTATATTGCAGAGTCTGAATTACACCAGGCATTAAGTCAACAAGGTCAACAGGGATTGCTGCAGGATCCTTGTTTTCAATAGTCCCAACAGCAATTCCTTTCGGGACCTTCTGCCACCAGCAAGAACTTTTTATTGATTTACATCCTGCTCTTTATTCAAGAGCTTAAGTGGCATATGCAACATTCCCTCCTCTCATTTCTCTCCGTAACAAGCTAGTGAAGTAAGTTGGCTTCAGAGAGTGAATGACCGGCCTAAAGTCACCAGGTTGACATCCATGGTTGAGGGTGGATGAGAACTTGAGTCTCTGGAAGTACCAGCTCAGTGCCATAATCACTATTTTTAAATGTATTTATATCCCACCTTTATTCTTTTTTACACATAACACACAATATTCCTTCCTCCTCCTGTTGTCCCCACAACAACAACCCTGTGATGGGTATTGGACTAAGAGAGAGTAACTGGCCCAAAGTCACCCAGCTGGCTTTGATGGCTAAGGTGGGACTTGAACTTATAGTTTCCCACTTTCTAGCCTGGTGCCTTAACCACTTGACCAAAGTGGGTCTCCAACAATGCTATGCTGGTTCTCGGGAAATGGTTCTTGGCAGTGCTTTTTTTTCTCATAGAACGCCCAGAACGGAGTTCCGGCACCTTTTTGGGATGGAACCTTGTAGGGTAGGCAAGGCAGGTTGTATGATATGTGTGAGTTCCGGCACCTTTTTTTTTTTTTTTTAGAAAAAAAGCACTGGTTCTTGGTATGACAGGGCTTACAATAGTCATGCTGAGAGACTGCTGACAATTCTCTTTTCTATCACCAGAGGAACATCTGTGTCTCATTCAAGCCATTTCCCCCCTCAACACACATGGCTGTCTATGCAAGGGAGGTTTACATTGTTCTGTAAATGTGGATCTATGCCAGTGAATTTTAAAACTGTTTTAATCTTAAAATTCTATCCATAAACATTGTTTAGATAAAAATATGAGGATAATAATTACAGCGGTTGCTTGTGGGTGTTTTTCATTCTTTCCCAGATTGTAGTTAATAACAGGCAACAGCAGTTTCAGTCCCGTCTAAATAAGAAATGTTTGAACTTCCTTCACATTCCAAAACCATAAAGGACCTACCACCTTTAAAGGCCCAGTCTAGAAGAGGGCAAGGGTTTTTTATGCTTGTTTTTATTACCAAGTTGAAGAATATCTTTCAGCACCATTTTGTAATATGAAAAGGGAGGATGGTTCTGATTTGCTTTTCACAACAGTTGTCATTTTAAAAAAAGGAAAACTAATGAAAACTGATTATTAAAGGCTATATACCTTCTATCCTGAGTCCTAGGAAATTAGTTCCTATGCTGCAGGAATTGTCCTTACTCACACTGATATCTTCCAAGGTTACTGGAGTACAGTATATAGCAGTGGTGATGAACCTATGGCACGTGTGCCAGAAACGGCACTCGGAGCCCTCTCTGTGGGCATGCATGCTGTCGCCCCATTCCTGCCTCCCCTCATGCCCCCTCACCAGCAGCCCCCACAGAGGAGAGTCACCCCTGGGCATGGCCCATGCAAAGCAACATAGCCAAGCACATGGCAGCTGGGCAGCAGGGACAAGACTCCACCCTTGCACCCCATCATGTGCAAATCATGCTGCAGGGCGCGGGCAGAGGGCCTGGCCGCCATGGTGCTGTAGGGCCACCTGGGTGATCTGCTGCAGAGGGCCATGGAGGTGGTGGGTGGCCCTGTGGGTGGGCGGGGCAGGGATGGAGCAGGGGGGTGGGGGCAGAGTGGGGAGGAGAGGGCAGAGCAGGGGGGGCAGCTTTTGGGCACTCGGTCTCTAAAAGGTTCGCCATCACTGGTATATAGCATCTTATTCTCTTCAGTCTTATATGAGTGGACAGAGTTGGCATCTACGTAGTTTCCTAGGTACTAGGAAATATGCCCTTGGTCATGGCCCCTTCTTCCTGGGAGCTACCTCCACTCCCCAAATGGTATTAAAAGATCCCCGAAAACTTGACTTTGCCCCATGTGATGTGTCCCAAGTACTCTATTTTTCTTTTTTAGAATGGGTAGGTTTTCCTCTTCTAAATATCTAGCTTTTATTTTACTACTGTAGGTCTTCCTTCCTTCCTTCCTTCCTTCCTTCCTTCCTTCCTTCCTTCCTTCCTTCCTTCCTTCCTTCCTTCCTATTATTGTACACGAATCAGTCTTTAGAGAGTTGGTCAGATTTATACATTTAATAAATACATAAATTCCCACTCAGCTTTTCTTTTTCTCTGGCCAAATAGGGTTAAATTCTACAACTTTTGTTTCCTTATTTTAAATAAATTTTAAATTTAAATTTAAATTTTCAATTTCCTTGAAAATGGTACACTGGACTTTTATGACTAGCTTTTCAAAAGCCGATTTTGAGATCTTTTTTATATATCGATCAATACCCTCCTCTCTCCAAGTTCTTCTCACTGCTCAAGATAGAAGAGCAAATTCCCACCCAAAATCATAGCTGGTCCCTCAAAAGAAAGCCACACAGGTTTTTCTCCTTTGTCATACCAGTAAAACTATGACCATAAATCCAGTCATTAGGAGTTTGCTCTCTTATGTAACATGAAATTGTTTGCCTAAAGTGAATTAGACATAATTTCTATGTTAAAACATATGCTGCGGTTGATTAAGAAATCACATAATGAAATATTTGAACCTGTAAAAGGATTTAAAACAAAAGGTCTGGAATATGCTCTATAAGAGGCCCTCTAGAAATCCAACTTCTGGAAGTTGCCACATCAGGAATGTACTCACAACTGACCTGGAATCTAATTCCTACTACCTCTAATCAAATCATTATTTCTCCTTTAGGCTAGGAAAGAATTTGCTGAAGACTTTGATTCTTTGAGTTTGCTTGGGGAACAGCAGATGTCTATGGGTAGGATAGAATCACACCCAGGTTGTGGGGCAAAATTCTTCTGGGTTTCAAGAATTATGACCTAACCCAGACGTCTAGGTACTGTGAGTATTTCAACAAAGTAAAGTTAGGGGTTAAGTTTCATTTTGCTTGTGCTCAAGGCGCAAATGGACAGTACTTTTTATAGAGTACTTTTCAATACTATTTATAGAGTATTTGTTCATTTTAGACAAATTGATTCTTTCTTTCTTTCTCTTTCTTTCTCTTTCTTTCTCTTTCTTTCTTATTATTAAACCCATCCATGTTTAACTTTGCTGTTCTGTGACTTTGTTTTTTTAACAGAGCATATAAGTAGGAGGAAAGGGGGGAAAACCCCTAACCAAGATACAATATTTATACATGTATAAAATATAATACCATTTCAGTTTTCAAACAAAACATTTAATTCTGGCCACATGGAATCATATTGCCCAAGTCTTTTCACTGCATCAGTGAAGAGCCAATTTGAAGACCACATTTAATCAAGCCCACCTATGATATCAGGTACAAAAGCATCCTTTCAAGAATACATAACTTTTTTTGTTTGGCAAGCATTCAGGCCACAATCTGCAATCTAAGTACTATTTTACACAGAGATTTTGGATGCTATCGTGTGTCTTGAGAGCTTGTAATCTGGTAATGTGCCTCAGAAGGCCTAAGATTTTTCTTTCCAGACTGATTATCAGGGACTGGTTTAAGATGCTTTTCTATTTCTCAAGTAGCAAAAAATAAAAAGCATTTTCCTTCTTTTAACTTTCCTTCAATAATACTGGTTGTGCAAAAAATAAAAAGGGGTGGTGACAGTGCATGAATAGCTGAAGCTTATAACTGTTGCTGTCCTGCTTGAATGAGCAGATCCTGAGAACAGAGAGAACTTTAAATATATATATAAATTGAAGACCATGATTGTTAGTACCATTCCTAATGAGACAAATTGTAGCAAAAGAAATCTGTCTGGATGAGTTTTCCTCAATCAGGAACCCACTAGAAATATAAGGAGTACAATACCCAGAATTCCTGGCATTACATTTTCTGGGAAGGCACCTGGAAACTATTGGGCAAGATGACTAGACCAATTATTCCTTTGTTTTGCTAATTTCATCAATATTTTCTCTAAATAATTCCTAGCTGGGTGGTTCAACTAAAAGTACTTGCACTTGATAGAAACTCAGTACATACTTTCCCAACTGCCAAGAGCTATCTGAACACAGAATTTCCCTTTTAACACTTTTTAACTTTTCAAGATACATAATGAACATCTTCCTACATATCTAAAACAGAGGTTCAAAATCGCTCTTAAAATTAGAATAAGCACTCTTTGTGGCATTTCATATTTTCTGCTAGAGAGCCCCCTCTTTACTAGCAAATGGCAAATCTAAGTTCAAAGTTATGAAAAATCCCATTTATGACTTGGAATATAGCTGATATTCCTCTAGCTTCTATTTCATTGATAATTCTGGGGCCATAGTTGAAACTTTGCAACTTAATGAGATGTTATTACTCATACCGTGTGACCATCTGGAATCAGTTTGGCCTATGAGCCCAAAGCAGCAAAAGCCACCTGTAATGCATTAAGCTGCAGCCCAATACCAACTACACAGATTTGAAAAGCTGGGTCTGCATAAATAGCAACCTGTGAGAATGTAACTGGAGAAGTGATATTTAAGAACTGATAGTTTGCCAGGAACCCTTATACCCAGGGGAATGGACACACAAGCTTGAAGCCAAGAGGTTTTCAGTTTCAAAATTGTGAATCAAGAAAATCATTACATATGGATATTGTTTAGCTTTCCATACAGCTAGCTCTGGCCAAGCAGCTCAAGTTTTTCTGCAGTGTATTTCAGACCAATTATTCTCCTGTAGAAATTGGATATTATCTTTACAATGGTTAAACATGGCAAGTCACCATGTTCTCAATAATCTTTGAAGTTAATCAGAGCAGCAGTTGAGATTTGGCCCCTAAAAGACTAATAAGCATTGAAAAGCTCCTGTGGACAATATAAGAATCATTTGCTAAAATAACATAGTTCCATATTTCCTTGATTCAAATGTGTTATATATACAATATGAGAGAAGAAGCTGAGAATATACATGTAAAAGTGTCTCATGGTTTTTTAATACCTCCTTCATGGGATGTAAAAATATCTTGCAAAACATTTTATAGACAGAAAATGGAAAGAGGTGATCACCTCACCATTTAGTTAATTAGTATGAGAAGCCTCTAGATGCGCTCTCAAAATTCAATTATAGGACATATGTGATAATACGAATCAAACTGTCTTACATAAAGTACATTTGGAAGACGACACCCTTTGTGCTAATGTTAAAAAAAATTGCATTGTTGCAAGTAAGGATTAAAGATAAAATATATTAAATCAGCAATAAAGAAATGTAGGAGCCAAATTTAAATGCACTGAATATCTCCTGCTTCACTCAGATATATGATGTTTTGAAATATGTATGTTTTATGACATTCCATTCATTACATCCAGAACATGGCAACTTATATACATAAGGGAAATATGCTATTATTCCATCAAAATGATCTCACAAGGTGAATGATCAACCTCAAATTTTATTTTATACACTTTAGAGTTATTACTAGGAATAAAATTTGGCTGCCTGAAATGGTTACCTATCACTTTCCTTACGTCTACATCTTTCTGAATTATCAGGAGAAATATCAGAAATACAATATTAATTCCTTGGAACTCATTTCTCAGTGCTCAGTCCTAGGAGCTCTTGAATTTTTGGGCTTGAATTTCAAAACTGAGTTGGGGCTGAAAGGAAAGAGAAGAAAGAAAAATAAGAAAACCCTTGTATTAATTCTCAATTAAGAGGCTAAATACACTGCACTGCCTTTTCGAGATCTGATTTGAATTGTTAGCCTCGGGAGATATAACCAGAATCCATCTGAGTTTTATACTTCTATATTCCTATTTAATATCAATATTTTTCAAATGCTTTGGGATGGCATATTATCGAAGTGAAACATTCAGATATGTACAGGAAAGGACAGTGAAGTTTGAGAGTCCTTGACTTGAAATTACAAGAATTTAGTTTCAGAATTTCCACAAAACCCCCAATTTTAAAGTATATATTTCTTTGTAAGAACAACGTTTACTATTATGTTTCCTTTGAACTTCTCTGCCTTTCTCTATTCTATCATCCATGCACCAAGTGAAACTTTTCTATCACACACACACACACACACACACACACACACACACACACACACACACACACTGTTTAAAGTAGATAAGAGGAAGAGTTTTCTTATAATTTATCTCTGTCCATTTCGAAATCTAATCTCTCTCATCTATATACATTCTTTGGTAACATAATCAGAGTATCTTCCAGAGTGCCAGTTTAAGCTTCCACCTTCCATTTTTTCTCTCTTCCATTTTCTAATCTCTGACAAATATTAGCTTCTTGTTTCCTATATCCGAGCATACAGTACGTCAAGAGGATAGCATTTATTGGTCCCACTCTATAATGGGCAAGTGTGAATTAGCTGCTTGATTCAAATTAGAGATCTGAGAAGAGAACAATCCATAATTGATTCAAATCTGCAACCAAACGGCAAACAAATTTGAGATTCAATTTGAGAAAAAGTTCATCTTGGGGGGCATGCATGAAATGAAAAGGGCATTTTGTTCCATGTATGGAACAAACACTTTTGTGGCTCAGAAGTTCAACCAGATTGTTCTGAAAATTTTGGCTGAACTAAAACACAGAC